>NC_059366.1:27135000-27282500 GCF_019703515.2 Myxocyprinus asiaticus
ATGTCTCAGCAGACTCATACTGGGCACCAAGCCGGACACAAACCATTTACTAAAATGCCACATTTAGTCTGACCACAGTAATTACTTGACTACATGGATGACCATATTTGACAAATATTTAAAAGGTGGTACAAAAACACAGTCTTGTGTGGTGAAAGCTTAAAAAAAAAAAAAAAAAAATGCACATGTTTTAACTAGCTTATTCAGGTGCTGTTTGAACTCATTGGTTACCTTTCTTGTATGTGATACTTTGAGTATGGAGATTGAACACACAATAAATCAATACATTTGCCCTTGTGGACATTAGCTCTGTAATAAATAAAGCAAGGCAATATAATTGTCATCGCTGATTAATTTGAAATTAGAATGCATGATTAATAACAGTAAGGACTTTCAGATGGCAAATATATTGGGGCCGTAAGGAAGACACAAGTTTATTGATTACTTTGTTTAATGAAGGCACATGAGAAAACTGTAGTGAAAAAACTACATCATACAATTGTCAGAGCTTTGGCCTTGTGGTTAGGGCCCACGGGCCGATGCATTAAGCCATGACACTCATGCATTCAATGCAAATTTGAGCCAGGCTTGTGTCATTTCCCAATCCTCTTCCCCTCCCATATCACAATCGTTTCCTGTACTCTCTCAACTGCAGTATAAATATTAATAAAAGTGGTAAAATATATATATATATATATATATTTCTGTACAAATGGACAAGTTGAAAACAAGAGAGATGAGCTGTATTCAACACGACAACCTGCATCTTCAGTGGATTTGCTTAATCCCAATGGACAGTGTGACGTCACACCTCCAGACTGTACTTCAGAGCATCTTGCTCCAACAGTGCTTTTCCATCAAGGTAATTAGTTTCAAAGTGGCAAAGCAAGCATTAGAGTGCCCAAATCAAATTATCTTCATTTGGAATAAGAAGAGAGAGTTGTTCTACTAAAGGTTAACAAGCAATGGATGTCAGCAGGCAGGACAGAATGGGACAAGATGGGCTCCTACCTGTTTGAGCCACCCTGGCTTTCCTCCAACCGGTTAACTCTCCATCGGGTGCACTCACCACAGACTCTCGTCCCAATACACAGCCTCTGCAATGACACCTGGGGACAAACACAAGAGCAAGAGAGAGAGAATTAGAAAATGGAGAACAAATTTGCTAGTTAGAGCAGTTAAATATAATTGAACATTTTTTTTTTTTTTACACTTATATTGTTGGTCACCAGTATCAATTGTGGTTTGGATGCTGATCCATGGTATAGGAAGCTGATATGCTGATGTTCCTACAAGGCTTCTTAACTAGCTTAACCAGCAAAACTTCCTTTGTTAACAAGCTTCACCAGAATGTCCATGCTGAGTGACAAGCATTTTTTCCCCAGTAAGACCAACACTAAACCAGTACAAATCAACATAAACCATAAGGTGGTCTTTTCAGCAGGGATTTACTTGAGTGCACATCTTCATGCAAATTTCTACATTCTCAAAGATTTTATCTGTCCAAAAGGATTTTAAAAGCAGTTAAAGATCAGAGACATGTTTTAAAAACAAAATCCACTATTTGTGTTTACTTTGATTCTTAAAATGAGGGAGCAATATATCCAGCAAATAAAAACAAACGGCTCCCGTTCAGCCCAGAAGGGTTCATGAGGGCTTTTGAGGGCACATGGGAAGTGATTAAAGAGATTCCTTTATATTCCCTGCTCTTCCAAATATAAGTTACTTTTGATGTCTGTGTGAGGCTGTTTGCAGCAAAGATAAGAAGATTTTCTTTTTTCTTCCTCTCCGTTTGTATGGGAAGGGAAGAACACAGGTAAATGACATAGCTGTCCTTTGCCCGTGGCCCCTGGTGATCTATCCTTTACAAAACTACCCATAAAGAGCGAGGGAAGTGGAGAGAGAAAGCAAGGTGGAGAGAGAGAGAATGAGCCCATTTCAGCAAGAGCTCATGGCTACAGTGTTCAAACAGCCATGATATTGAAATAAAGAGCGAGCGGGAGCGGCGGGATTTGGAGCAATCCATAGTGGGTTATTGTTCAAGGTTAGCGCTCTGTGAGAGAGCGCATCATCCCCACCATGCAGCAGGCTGGAGGGCTTCACACACACATGCAGTCATGACCAGGTGTCTTCTCCAAAAAAAAAAAAAAAAAAAAAGATACCACATCTAAGCTAACAAGGAAATCTCATGAGCAAGACTAGGCTCCAGGAAAAAGAGAGAGAGAGAGAGAGAGAGAGAGAGAGGAAGAAAGGAAGGTGTGGGAGAGTTTACAAAGAAGTTCTCAGAAAGTTCAAACTACCACTGAATATTGAGAACTTGATCAAAACAGCCCCATATACACACATTTTAAAGTAAAACCTAGTAACCACACACCCTTATGCTGCTCTGCTCTCAAATGGTCAGTGATCAGAATCATTCAGTATTTGCTAAGTATACAGTCCTAGTCAAAATTTGGAGACACCATCTAATTCTTTATTATGACTATTTTCCACAATTTATAAGTTATTAAAACTATAGAATAACACAAAATAATAAAACAAAAAGGAAATTCTGTAAACTTCTAAATTATGGAAATCTTCTAGCTATGCAAATCGTTTTGTTGTTTTTTTAGCTCCTTTAAAGTAGCCACCTTTTCCCTACATTGCAACGCTGCACATTTTGGGAATTTTCTCAACCAACTTCACGAGATGCGCCTGGGATGTTTTTTAAACTGTTTTGAAGGACTTTCCATGTTCGCTTGGCACTTGTTGGCAAATGTAGGCAAATTTATATTTTATATTATATATTTTATATATAATATAAAATATAATATATTTTATTATATACAAATTTTCAGCATTTCTGTCAATCGTGAAAAAAACATAAATTCATGCAAGTGGGTCTAAACTTTTGACTGGTAGCTAAGATGAACAGCAATGAACTGATATCCCTTTCAGATGGCCAGTTGAGATCTCTGAAGTGAAACGTAAGCCATTGACCAATGTGCATGAATTGGTGTAGTTAACATATGTCTAAAAGAGTTAAGTTTCACATGCCATCTGCAAATATAAGTATCTCAAGGAAGAAGCAAATTCGGGAGAAAAAAAAGATTGTGCACCACACCTGAGTCATGAATATTTTTATTTCTGATGTTGCTCTAGCTGTTCTGTACAATTTGTAAGCATGTAAGTTAGCCTTCTATACGTCGCACAGGTTATCACATTATTTAGGACTTATGTTTGGAGCTGATGTGAGTCTAATGTCTATGCTATAGCTAAGCTTGAAAGTTCAACAGACAGAGAGTGATCACAATTGCAAATGTTTTTTTTATTTTTTTTTTTTTTTTCAGTTTTAAACAATGCAGCTGCCCTGACAGCCACATTCAACACAATGTTCCAGAACATTCCACAACAGAAGGTGTATGTGGTTTTGAGGGATACAGCACTAAACCGCATGCATATGTAAAATACAACTTTACTTGAAAAGTATAAAAGAACACACTCTTTCATTCAAGACTTGGGACCACTGAAGTTTTCATGTGCTGCGTAGAGAAGTGTCTGCTGTTGCACTTAGGGCTGGCTGGGTAAAATCACAAAGCAAACTGTACTTCTAATTTGAAACCACCCCACAATAACAGAACATTTCATCCTAAAGAAATAGAGATTTTTTGTTATTATTATTATTATTATTATTATTATTATTATTATTGTTATTATTATTAAAAATCACAGAAAATAAAGGAAACTAAATTTAGCTGTCGTAGTTTTAAAAATTGTTTCTTCAAAACATGGTAAATATTATGCCTTGCTGCTCTTAAATTACCCCAGACACAATCTATTAGCATTCCAATTTACATTTAATGATACCAGGGACAATCAAATATATCTGATTTTGTACTGTGTTGCTTACACTTCAACAGCAAGAATTAAAGACAATATACTTACATATAGCCAATAGAACTCCAATCATTTTAATCATCCTCTACCCTGTCGCAAAGCACCAGTAAAGATAATGGAAAACCAGATTTGGCCAGAGAGAAAGGTCAGACATTGCAAAAGTCATCTGAAGGCAGTTCCCAGACCAGGGACAAGAAGTGATTCTATATTCTCTCTCTATCTCTATCTCTATCTCTATCTCTGTCTCTGTCTCTGTCTCTATCTCTCTCATCTATTTGTCAGAGAGTAGTCTGGTCACTCTAAATGGATGGAGAAATTCCCTGCTTACTCATGAATACCGCTGGCAAATTGTACCTCTCAGATCCTGGCCCCGCCGTGTGATTTGCGCAAGTCGCTGCGATGTAGATTCTCTGCCTCATATTGGAAAAGGCACCGCAGAAATAGACAAACTAGTCCAAGAGGTGCATTTGAAGAAAATTCTATATTTCAGGGCTAGCCGGCGAGCCTGCACAAAAGGAGAAGCCACTAGGAGAAGAGAGAGATGCCTTTTAGTGGCGACCTTGGCAGGGGAGTGGGTGGCCGGCAGCATCTCGAAAGGTCTCGCTAAGGCTGTCGTGCATGTTATTGTCATCATATTGCAAATTAGGAGGCGAAGGACAGTGAAAGAAGAAAGTTGAGATAGGATAAGAAATATCAAACAACATTCACCGAGCTAGCAAACATTTCTCCTGAGAGATTTGATAGGAGATCCAGGTTTCATGGTGCAATGGAGCCCCAGAGTATCATCATGATGTTGAACAGTGGTGTATGTTTGTGATAAAACACCAAGGAAAAAGGTGTTGTGCTTCAACCAGCAGTCTCTGTGCCTATATAAGTGAGTCTGACTCTATAGTGTCTGATGAGGAAATAGTACTACTGTGAATTTGTGGGTTACTGTAGCTGTGCTCCAATTCACAGGGTCCCTACTCAGTGTTCACTACTCATCAAACATTGACAACACTAAAGTCATGCAGATTAGGAGTATGATGGTACACTTGTGGAAATAAATATAAATATAGTATAAACAACCTTACTCTCATATACTGTATAAATATAAATACATCTATGTGCATTTATACAAAATATATTATTATATATTTAAATTAAAAGGATAGGTCGCCCAAAAAAATTAAAATTCTAAGTTAATTTATTCATTGTTTTTCCGAATCCATATGACTTTCTTTTATTTATTCCTGTGTAACACATACTATAAGTAGACGTTAGGCATTAAATTAGTCTCAGTAACCATTCACTTTCATTAAAGTCCACTCAGCAAGGCAATTTTGAGTGACTGGAACATACCCTTTGTCTTGTATTGCATTCTCAGGTACTGTATTCCATGAATCCCACCTACCACCTTCCATTTAGACTAGGTGAGTGACTGTGGGCCAACCAATCTTCTTTAATATTCATAATGGCTTCATGCGCCCCTTATGGACTGCGTGATTACCCCCCAGCCCGTTCAGGCGTGCCACAGCACCACACAACGAGTGCAGATTATTAATGCTTTTACCAACTTTGCCTCTAAGATCATCTGTAATAACATAGAACATCCGTTAGTACTGAATTAGATCAATTAGACGGCACTCTTAAAAAAGGTTACAGAGCAATTCATAAATGGAGCTGTGAGGGAAGGCAAGAGTGGAGAAAAAAACGAGCCATGTTATAGTCCATGAATAACAATGAGAAGGTATTAGACAGCCTAATAGCACTAGATCATGCACAGACCTGTTGAGAGCTTCAGCTACACTACAGGAGAAATAAACTTGGTCTTGTTACCAATGTGATTTATGCTAAAGACAGAGAATGTACAGAATGTACAGTACAAGCAATTGTGGACCCACATGCACACACACACACACACACACACACATAGAGACACACACACAAAGGCTACTACTGTATGTGTTCGAACAGACACTGTATACAGAGTTTAGTGTGCAAATATTCTGTCCTCTTTTCAATTTTACCCATTGTTCTTTTAATTAATAATTTTACTTCATAAGTAATCCCGTTTGCATAATCAGTGACAAGCATGATTATGAGCTTGCATTTTTCCCTTTAAAAATGTTTTTTTTTACTCCACTAATGGTAAGGTTTAGGTTTGGGTGTTGGGTTGGGGGGTACAGTTTATAAACTGTGCATTCCTTTTCACTGTATTATATCCTGTACAGCTGAAAACAACTTGCTTCACAACTCGCTTTTGTCACCCCTTTGTGGACATTTCATGCAAAAATTGGAGCTCACACATGCCCACACATCCAACAACATTTACCGCTTTGGACACTGAGGGCAGTGTTTCGAATTTCAGTAGTCATAGACCGATTTTGGCAAAAGCAAAGTCAACCTACTGTTTCTGATTTCACTGTAAGCTCTGTCTGTATAGGTAAATCTGCTATAAAGTTCTAATTCACCCATATATGAAAATAATGGAATCATTAACTCACTCTCATATTGTAACGGAACATCAAAGGAGAAGTTTAGCAGAATGTCCGAGCTGCTCTCTTCCATAAAATCAAAGTGCAAAGGGGACCAGGGGCAATCAAGCTAAACGAAAAGACAAAAAAGCACCAAAAAGAATCATAAAAGTAGTCCTTATGACTTGTGCACCATATTCATCGTCCTCTGAAGCCATATGATAGCTTTGTGTGAGGAACAGACTGAAATGTATTTATTTTTATTATATATATATATTTTTTTTTTTACAAAAAAAAATATAGCCTTAAATCTCGATTGACAGCCATGTTCACCAATCACTTTTTTTGTATGGAAGGGAGTTGCTCAAACATTTTGCTATAGAGCAATACAGGTTCAGAACAATATGAGGGTGAAATGATGACAGAATTTTCATTTTTGTGTGAACTCTTTAAGATCCAATACCCAATGAAGTAAGAAATTAAAAATAATAAAGGAGGAAAGAAGGCAAACACTAATTCACAACACTATGTAGAGAATGTGCCAAGTTTGCCTATTCAAAAGGGACACTGCAGCTTTTCAGTAACATCAGACAGGGAGGTCTCTTAAAGGCAACCCACACTAAACATAAGTATTTGCTGAGGAATTCTGCCACATAATGGCCAAACTTTCTTTCTTCTCTCAGCTTTCTAAAATCTGTCGATCTTTAATCTCTGTGCCAATGCCTGTAGTACAGATTACGGCAGCTAGATACTGACAAGTTTACAACTCTAACAACTCTGGTAACAGAATTATTTAATATAATTCTCAAAAGGGAAAACATTTTAATAACAGCGCAAGCATAACCACATTGTATGGTCAGATTTGTGGCCACTGACTTGCATTAAAATGAGCAAACAGCCCAGAGTTCATAGAAATTCTCATTAAAAGCCCAGGATTTACTTTGCAGCGTCCTATTGCTGTGTGCTGTGCATATGCAGAAGTGTGAGTGTATATTAACTGTCTGTGGTAACAGTATTGGAAGGGGTTGCAGATGGATTATTGACACATGATGTGTTGTTTAAAGTCAGATGACAGGCTCACAGTGGTGCTGACTTTACAGTGCTGCACTTTTACTGTATCTTATTGCATTCCACACACACTGAAATACTAAAATCTAATTGGCTACTAAGAACTAAATTCTGTCCAGTTATCTAAAGGAATAATTCACAGATTTTTTTTTAATTCTTTCATTATTTACACTGACTCGTATTTGACTTGATTAATCAAACTCGTATGACTTTCTTCTGCAGAACGCAAAAAGAAATACGTAAAGAATGCAGCAATTGCTGATTTCCACACAATGAATTGATAGTGACTCAATTTAAAGCTTTAAAAAGCACCCAAAAGTGTCTTAAAAGTAGTCCATGCAACTTGTGCATCATGTTCCATGTCTTCTGAAGGCATACAATCAATTTTTAAAGAGTGCACTCATTGGTTCTTGCAGGTCTCATGATCAAACGTCATGTTGCAAGAACCAATGAGGTTTGATGTTATTGATGTGTCGCTATACTGCGGCTGTTTACATAAGTGTATTAATAATTGGATTTAATTTGAGATGTAACAACTTAAATGTTTGTCTGTTCATCATACATAGGGATCATGAGAAAATAATAACAGAATTGTACTTTTTGGATGAACTATTCCTTTATAATATTATATTATCAACTATTCATTTATATTATTATACAATTTCATTATATGTATCGTTCAAACCAACAGAACCTGTTATACCTTTGTTAGCTATTTTAACTTGTATTGGTATGAGACAAAAGAGACCATACGAGAGACATAAAAGTAGCATACCTATGCACAATGGTCAAACATTCAGTATAGCGGTCATTATAAAAAAAAATCTGACCACTCAGTGCCGTGATTGACCAATCATACTCAAGTATTCCAGACAGCCATGTAATAAGTTATAATAGTACCCAAGTACCACTCCCAGCAGTCTCACTTGACAGACTGAGTTGAAGAAATCAAAGAAAAGGGGAACAGGTACACTAAGAGCGAATGCAGTGCCCGCTCTTTTGGCTGTTCAGATTGCTTTACGCACAATGCAGGCTGGCTAATTATCATGGGGTTCTGTGTAACCCCAGCCACTCCCCCCCCCCAATCCCCTGTGGGCATGAGACGCACTGACAGTAATCTCCCAGTGACAGCACTTGGACGTGCCGTCATTAAGCCGTCCATGTTATTGAGATTATAGTCCTGAGAATGTGGCTATCATGCCAAAGAGAGCGAGCGATGAGCAGGTCTTCCTCTGCAGCTAAAATACAATGAGAAAGAAAGAAAGAAAGAACGAAAGAAAGAAAGAAAGGGAGGACAGGCAGCTTTCCATTTACAAGCCACACAACCAACAGTTTAATCCATGCTTTTAAAGGGATATTTCACCCCAAAATTACATTTCTTTCATCATTTACTCACTCTCATCTGTTCCAAAACTGCATGCCTTTTTTTCTTCTTCTGTGGAACACACAATGAAATGTTAGGGAGAATGTTAGTCTCAGTCACCACTCAAATTCATTCTATGGGGAAAAAACAATGAGAAGCAATGAAAGTAAATAGTGACATTTTTGATTGAACTATTACAAGCACTTGCCAAATAATAATTTACCATCCTCATGCTGGACATAATTAAAAATAAAGTCAAATAGTAAAAAAAATAAAAAAATAAAACAATATTCCTATCAGAGAAGATGTTTAAAACAATCAGATTTTTTTTTTAGCACAAACCAAGACAAGGAATGGGTTCAAAGTGATGATTTTCCAACACACACACACACACAAACACATTGCAGAGTTAACATATCCAACCTCTAGATAAACTGCAATACACATTCTAGAGAGAGAGAGAGAGAGAGAGAGAGAGAGAGAGAAAGAGAGAGAGAGCTTTCCTATCCCCCTCCTCTCCGCTCAGTCTCAGAATGCTCTGACAGGGAAACAGATGGCAATTTAAGCAGAGAATTTATGAGCGCCACAATCTTAATGTTGCATAAAGAAAAGAAAAAGACTCGCATCAAGCCCACTGACAAATGTACTCGCTAATATTAATGCACTCCTCATTCATCCAATATGCTTCCTAATTGCTTTTTTGTACACAGTAATATGGCACCTGCTGCTCAGCCCTTGCTCCGGCGTTCGGGAACAAGGCGAGACATGGGCCGCCACCGGCCCTCGCGCCATGATGGATGCAGGGCCTTCGTCACACATCGAGCCTGTCAGGCAGCATAATTAAAATTTTACACTTACAGCTGAGAGAGACAGAGAGAGAGAGAGAGAGAGAGAGAGAAAGTGAGAGAGAGAGAGCTGAAGAAGAGTGGTAAACAATCAGCCACAAAACACAGCCACTGCTCAAAGCCATCTTCACAGTCAGTTCAGATCACCTCTACAATAGTGACTGAAAATGTCCCTCACTCAAACACACACACACACACACATGTTGGTGCGGCTATCCTTATGAGGACTCTCCATAGACATAATTATTTTTATACTGTACAAACTATAGATTCTATCCCCTAATGCTACCCCTCAACCTAAGCCTCACAAAAAACATTCTGCATTTCTACATTTTCAAAAAACATTGTTTAGTATGTTTTTAAGCGATTTGAGTTATGGGGACACAAGAAATGTCCTCATAAACCACATTTATGGCATAATACCCTTGTAATTACCAGTTTGTAATCTAAAAAAATGTCCTCGTAAACCACCCAAACCCGCCCACACACACACACGTTCACTCCAAAAAGTGGGAACATACACATAAAACATCCACAATAACCTATAACTGCAATAACACTGTGAGATGTCTTCGGTGACTTTCTCAACAAAAATACGCCAAAAACATTAAATAAAAACATTGTACTTGATTGTATTTACTGCATTTTTTTTTTCAAGCCATTGCATTACACTAATAAGAATCTAATGAGAATCACCTTTGAGAACAATGAGAATTACAAAATAAAAAACTGTAAACTACGTGGATGCGTTATAAAAATGAAACTTTGGAGGAATATTAGTCACTTATCTGACTGTTTATTGCTGTAATTCTTAAGTCTTTCTTTCCTTTGAATCCAGTGTCCATAATCTATTCTTAGTATCAGTTTACTTCAGACAAATGTGAGTTAAGTGAAGAAATCAATGATTTCTATATATCTTTTAAAATGTGCATTCACTTTAAACCTTTTTCATGCGTTCCTGAATGCTGAATGTTTGAGTATGGAATTACACCTTGCACAGAGTCATTTGGGGTAATGTAGATCCTCCCTGTAGCTCTTGTCATTAACTCTATAACAGCTGCTGTTAAATGCACTAAATTGTGCTATAATGAGCAAGTGAATTGCAAGCAATTACAGAGTTAAATTGAATAAATCCTCAGAGCAATAAATTGTCCTTTCTCTTTACATCAGATTTAATTGATGCACATTCTTATCGGGACCCAGACATATAATTCTTATGGAAACAAATATAGGCTTATTCCTCTCAAATTCAGTAATAATTTCAAGGTATCAATCTGGTATGAACATCAAATTCCTTAAAAAACAGTAAAACAAAAAAGTAAAAACATACACCATTGACTGACCTATAAGTAAAATATTGAGCATATACATTCACAGAGTGCAATGTTTTAACCCTCGTGTTGTGTTTGTTTTGTGCTAACACATTTTGTGTTACCGGTCAAAAATGACCGGCCCACTATGATTGTTCATAAATCTCTCATATTGAATATATATATATATATATATATATATATATATATATATATATATATATATATATATATATATATTGCATTAGATCTTTTTATCAACTTCTTTTCTTTTTTTTTTTTTTTATTATGACAGGTTTTGTGCTCTTTTTTTGAAGATATGTTTTTAAAAAAACAAAATATATATTTTATATTGATAGAAGGATTAATTGAACTGAGCTTATACCTGGCCAGTGGAGGGCATTCCCTGTGGAAAAATAAATTATAAAAAATTTAAGAAAAAATTTAAATAATAATTACATAATAAATTAATAATCACTTTCTTGATCTGAACAAAATAGGTATCATTTTAAATCTTGGAATCTGGATTTAACAATGCATATAGCTGATCCTACCAATTCTTAAAAAAAAAAAAAAGCTTTTTAATTTGATGACAAATAAGAACTTTCGTTCTCATCATTTGCAAATTTGTTCTAACAACATGTTATATACTGTATTGTTGGAAAGGTCTAAATTAGTAGAATGCAATGAGCACATTTGTTTCAATCAGAGGCCAAACTGCAGTGAGTATTAGATTATGAAATTCCCAATGACACACATAAATATAATAAACAGGAGTGGCTTGTTGTCACGTTATTCCTTATGTGTTGTGTGTGTGCACATGTCTGAGGGCTTTGTGCAAATACACATCCACATACTGTATGTGCTGATCTAAAGGATTGGGATGCTCCTGAACATTAATATTCCTGTATTTTGTAGTCTAATCCATTCATTTCCAATGGCTGGTCATTTTTGACTGGGAACACAACAAGTGTAACAAAGTGAAATAACCGCTTGTTAGTGCTGATAATGAGTCTGTACATTTTATTGTTGTCTTTGTTGTATTTCTACCCATTGAAGAGCTAGAAGAATGGCTCATAATTCTGCAGTGAATAATGCTATATGATCAGCTGTCGATTTTAACTTTAAACTGTGGGATATAAACAGTTGCTGCTGTACATCCAGAATCTGGGTCTATTTGATTGTCTGTGCATATCTGCATCATAGAGCAATATCTTTGATTTAGGTATTGTTGAACCACTATTTCTATAGGAAGGCATATTTGTTATAAATGTCATCATATAGCTGGAGATCAATTGAGGGCATCTGAAGATTTAACACGATCATTTGAACACAGACTCACACCAGCCAGAAATAGGCCAAAAGCGTGTCTTCTTGTGTTTATTCTCACTCACAGCACAATTCAGCCAACAGTGCCTCTTTTTCTTTATTGGGCAAACCAGACTTAGCCCAGATCTCAGCCGAGTTTGGTTGACCAGACTCAAGCCATTGTTCAGCCAAATGAATGCTTATCTTTGCTTTGTTTCTTTTGGTTGACCAGGACACTAGACTTCATCCAAATGCTATTCACAAAAAGGCATTACAATTCCACTGCCAGAACCAAACCAGATGTATCTAAAGTTAGCCAGATTTGGGCCAAACTTTGTTGCTATCTGGGGTTGTGGTCAAAGGATTTCAGAATTATCTGTTTTTGCAGCTAGGTTACATTTACATTCATGCATTTGGCAGAAGCTTTTATCCAATGCAACTTACAGTGAATTAAAGGTGTACACATCATAAGCTTATGTGTTTTCTGAGAATCAAACCCACAAGTTGCAAGAAAAATGCTCTACTAGTTCAGCTACAAAATGTTTCGAGCTCTGAAAGTTTGTTTTTATAGTACAATTAACTCCTATTTTCTCAAAATATCAAGTACATTTTGATTCATCATAATATGACCGCTTTAAAGTTAATTGGCAAGAATCAAATCAAATCACTTTTATTGTCACACAGCCATATACACAAGTGCAATGGTGTGTGAAATTCTTGGGTGCAGTTCCGATCAACATAGCAGTCGTGACAATGATGAGACATATACCAATTTACAATAACATCAAATTAACACAGCACAATTTAAAGTCTAATATACACATAATTACACACAACAATATACAAATAATAACATACACTGTACAGTATACAATACACACAATATAGATACACATTATTCAATAAAAATAAAAATAAAAAGTATATATAGTAGTATATATAGAATGTACAGTATGTTGTATTGTACTGTATTGACATTCAGGCTGTCGGTTGATAGTAAGTTGTTAAGAGAGAATATAATATAATAATAATATAATTTATGACAGTCCAGTGTGAGATATAAGAGTAAGAGTAATAAAGTGCAGTGCTGATGTATTTTGATCGTGGGAGATCAAGAGTTCAAATGCCTGATTGCTTGGGGGAAGAAGCTATCATGGAGTCGGCTGGTGCGGGTCCTGATGCTGCGATACCGCCTGCCTGATGGTAGCAGTGAGAACAGCCCATGGCTCGGGTGGCTGGAGTCTCTGATGATCCTCCAAGCTTTTTTCACACACCGCCTTGTATATATTTCCTGGAGGGAGGGAAGCTCACCTCCGTTGATGTCTGGCAGTTCGCACCACCCTTTGCAGTGCTTTGCAGTTGTGGGCTGTGCTATTGCCGTACCAGGCGGAGATGCAGCCAGTCAGGATGCTCTCTACAGTGCAGATGTAGAACCGTGTGAGGATGTGGCGGTTCATTCCAAACTTCCTCAGCCGTCTCAGGAAGAAGAGGCGCTGATGAGCCTTCTTCACAACGACTTCAGTGTGGATGGACCATGTGAGTTCCTCAGTGATGTGGACACCCAGGAACTTGAAGCTGCTGACTCTCTCCACTGGTGCTCCATTGATGGTGATGGGACTTTGTTCTCTGTCTTTTCTTCTGAAGTCCACCACAAGCTCCTTTGTCTTACTGACGTTGAGGGAGAGGTTGTGCTCCTGACACCAGTGTGTCAGAGTGTGCACATCCTCTCTGTAGGCTGTTTCATCATTGTCAGTGATCAGACCTACCACTGTCATGTCATCAGCAAACTTAATGATGGCATTGGAGCTATGTGTTGCCACACAGTCATGTGTGTACAAGGAATACAAGAGTGGGCTGAGAACACAGCCCTGTGGGGCTCCAGTGTTGAGGGTCATTGATGAGGAGATGTTGCTGCCTATTCTAACCACCTGGCATCTGCTTGACAGGAAGTCTAGGATCCAGCTGCACAGTGAGCTGTTGAAGCATGATCATTAGTTTTTGAAACTGAAAATTACAGGTGTGATTTAATGTGATTTTAATAAGACAAATATAATGAACAAAAGCACTGATTTGCAAAGTTAAATTCATAAAAAACAGCTTTCCAGCAATCTTCCATGTAAATTAACTTCTAACTCTTCTCCCCATTCCATCTCTCTCTCTCTCTCTCGCTCTCTCTCTCTCTCTCTCTCTCTCTCTCCCTTACATACGTGTTGGGCCTCATGTATTCAGATATAAGACAAAGGCAGGCCTAATACAGTCGTAAGCCTGACTGAGGCCTACACACACACACACACAGTCATAAATCTTACTGATAAAAACCGTGCCAAAATCAAACAAAGGGAGTCCAAAACAGACTACAAATCCCATGAAGCCTTGCTCACTTTGCACCTGTGTGTGAAATTCCAAAGGAGCGAACTCTCAACTCCTATTGGATGAGGCACACGACAGAACGCCCCTCAACCATGACGTCATCGGGAGTAGAAATACCTCTGAGATCCATCTGGGCATCGCTTCCAGCAATTTTGCTTGCCGTGTGTAGACGCAGCTCATCGCTGCTCTCATGTGTAGCCTCGTGGCACAAGGAAGCAACGTACGACTTGAAACTGTGGCCATACAATCTCCATCTCGCTGGACGAGTTGAGATTACTCTGTGTTCCACCGAACACTCTAATGGATCCGAAGGAGACCGCCAAGCAATCCGCATCTTCATCCATTTGCCTGCATAAGTGAAGAAAGAAGATTTCTCTTCCCTCTTCAACCAAGTCGAAGTCACTGATTTCTCCGCCAGCTCGCCGAGAATCAGCAGCCGTACCGCCCGCCGACAGAGCGAGGAAACATCCTCCCGTCATCACCCGAGCCTCGAGGAAAGGAGTCGGAGTCAAATGACAGATGAGCACACATTCTACCTGCGTCCTCATGCGATTCAGGTAAGAGGTTTACGTCTGGGCAGAGATAGAATATTATAGTGTGTTATTCTTGTGTATCAAGTTTATTGCTTGAACAGTTTGCAGACTGCCGAGTCCGCTCATTGTTGCTAATAATACTTAAGGTATTACTGTAACGTACTGTTATCACGAATGAGATATTTGCTGTGTTGTAGTCCAACCACGTTGGACTGTTGTGTATTTCCACCATCGGGGGTGAGACCGGCACACTGAGTTTATCCATTAAAGAACCAAAGACCACGGGATGGTTTACGAGGCGTTCACCGCGTTTCTGAGTGATAAACTAACAACTGCTTTCTCTCCCACGATCGCGAAATCAGCTTTGCTGCCGTCCTTTTATTCTCTCTCTCTCATACTAACCACACACACACACGACCCCTCACAAACATTCCCGCACACACTTTTGGCTAGTAGATAACTTAGTGATAAAGCTCAGCTTTGTCCCTAAGTTATCATACAAGCGGAGACACGCAGTAAACGGACAGACGCCATTAACCGGCTTCTCTCTGCCCACATTCGCGGCCATATTCTCTGGCCGGAAATCTCGCTTGACGTACTCTCCACGAGAGTCACGTCTGCCATTTTGTGCACGTCACTCCTTACACACACACACACCCATTCACACAAACAAACACACATACCTTCCTCTCATGTGTTTTAGGCTTATTTTGGTTACCATATCTAATCATGTCAGTGTTTAGTTTGTAGTTGTAAGTCGGAAGTTTATTGACTGCATTGTATTGATTATTAATTGATATTACTGCATCAATAAACTTTGTTATATTTCAAAGAGAAGTGTTTTGGTTTGTTTTGCATACACCTGTGTCAAAGACTGGCAGGGGATGTCAGTGCTCGGATTCAAGCCTTCATTGTTTTTGCTTTTTTGAAGGTCGATGTTCTCCAGACATCAATTTTCCTAAGAGAACAATCTAATATTGAGACTGTTATACTGTCTGGTTATTAGTCCCTGATTCCAGGGTGCCCCAGCGATATTAATCCTTATTAATATTCCATTGATATTTGATAATTGATAATTATCTTTGATGATTGTTGAATTTGAAGGATCAATAAGCTAGTGTTAATTCTCATTGATTCTTTGATAATTATTGATTATTGCTAATAACCAAACCCGCTCCTGAACGTAGCGCACAACATTAATGGTGCCCCGTGTAAGGCTTTTAATTCTGTTATTTAATTTAAATGTTAATTAATAATTAATAAGAAATAATTATTAATTATTTCTGATAGTAACACTGATCTAAACAACTAGTAGCACCTACACATGCATGTGTTCGCACACACACACACACACACACACACACACACACACACACACACACACAAACACAGGCTTATAGTTTGTTCCCTGGCTCTGGTTCTGTGTAAGGGACTAACTCTGTTATGTGTGTAATGGGGAGTGCTGTGCACCTGAAGGCACTTGTCAACACAAGATCCCAGGAGCTGGCAGTAGCCGGGGGCCCAAGCTCCACACATCTGCTGTACCCACTTCCACTGGGTGCACATATCAAACACACAATCCATTCAGACACACATACGTGCACATACACCCTCTCTTTTCGTGAGTGTGAAAGATAACATGGCATTAAAACTTTACTGTTTTCGATTGAACATTAATTTACTAACAGCACAATGCCAAACTCAAAGGTTAAAAAATACCTTGCTCAACAATTATATATATATATATATATATATATTTATATATATCAGATTTTATTTTAACCAAACAGCCCTACAAATGCAAAACACAGCAACTGGGTGTTTCTTCAACTTTGGGCACTTTTACCACAGTGGACATCTAGAAAATAAAGACTTGTTAAGATATTTACACATTTATTTAATTTGTCTTAAAAACAAATGTTGAACTGTGCATGTGTGCATGCAAAACAGGATATTAATTTACATTTACATTCAAGCATTTGGCAGATGCTTTTATCTAAAGTTACTTAGTGCATTTGAGGTTAACGTTGTGTGTTCCTTGGGAATTGAACACTTGGCCTTGGTGATGCTAGCACCATGTTCCCTATCTGACACTCACTCGATGTTGTGTCGATGTAGTGACACTAGGGGTCACACTTGGGAACCCCAAACACCTCAGCTTTTTTTTTAAATGGCCAGTGAGAATTGGCGAGTGGAATTTGCATGCCACTCCCCCGGACATACGGGTATAAAAGGAGCTGGTATGCAACCACTCATTCAGATTTTCTCTTTGGAGCCGAGTGGTTGTATTCAGTGCACTGAATTCAATTCCCTCCAAAGACGCACCTCAAAACTGTTGGATTTACCGTGCATTTCAGCGGCTTCTCCCCCTCTGCACTCGTGAAGTGCAGAGAACGCCCCTGGGTGCTTCGGCAGAGCGAAAATAAGAGAGTATATTCTAAAAGAGTATATTTTCATTCACAAAAAGAGCGGCACACACACGGAACGTCTTTTTAAAGATGGCTTTCCGTTTGTTTGTTATTCCTGGTTCCAGCCATTATCTCTCCGCTTCTGACGGCCACGATCGCTGTCTTACATGTCTGGGCACTGCCCACGCGGAGACATCGTTCGTGGATGAGTCATGTCCTCATTGCGAGAACATGACCATGGCAACGTTGCGGTCGTGGCTTGCTTTCATAAGAAAGCAAGCCACCCCAGCGGCTCGCACCGGTCCTTCTACCTACGGGTTTGAGGCCACGTCGGTAAGCACTGGGGGGTGATTTGGGGACATAAATGGGACCACCTCTGCCGGGTATCCTCCCACGGACCTCCCATTCCCCAGCACGCTCGCTTGCCCCGGTCGGGCTCAGCGCGAATTCGACTTCTCGTTCAGAGCTCTGGAAGACAATGAGTTATCGAGCACAGCATCTCACGCTGACGTGGAAATGACGGACATGCTTTCCCGGGCGGCCGCGCCCCGCCCCCATTCCTTTCTTCCCGGAAGTGCATGAGGAGCTGACAAGATAGGAGGCACCTTTTACTGCCCGGTCCCGGTCTTTCAGCTCCCCCACTCTCACTACCCTCAATGGAGGTTTTCGGTGATCCCCCAGGTGGATAAGGCGCTTGCGCTGCACGCAATGGCTCTCTTGCAAATACACCAAGCCAAGGCACTAAAAGAACTGCACGAGGGTAGTTCTGACAATGGATTGATGCAGGAACTGCGCTTGGTGACCTATCTTGCTCTCCGGGCGATGAAGGTCACGGCACGGTTTCTCAGGCAGGCGATGTCCACCCTGGTGGTCCAGGAGCAGCACCTTTGGCTCAACTTGGTCGAGATGGGAGAGGCGGACAAGGCACTGTTCCTTGACGCCCCCATTTCCCAGGTTGGCTTGTTTGGCGACGCCGTCGAGGACTTTGCCCAGCAGTTCTCGGTGGTGAAGAAGCAGACGGAGGCTTTACAACATATCCTTCCCTGGCACGCTTAAGACCCCACACCCTGTTTGCTCGTTGCCAAGGGCGTCCCCCTGCAGCAACAACACTGGCTCTGCCGCAGCCCGTCCCCATGGCCCGGCTCCGACGTGGAGCCCTCCACAGGAAGCAGATGCCACTCGTCTCACGGCCGGCTGCTAAGAACCCTATGAAGGCTTTGAAGCGCCCCTGAGATGGGCGACCCAGGGGCGAGGAGACCCACTTCTCTGGGGCTGGTCGACAGACCACTCCATCCCCCAGTGGAGGGCCGGGAGGAGAATCTTTTGTTGCTGCATGCCCAGTGTCACATATCCAGTGCGCACGGCCATCGTCACGACAACCGTTCAATTTTGGCAGGTATGGCGTTCCAGCGGTAGACCCCTTGCCCCTGTGCGCCCAGCTGTGGCACAAACACGATCACACGGGATTGGTTCCAGTGGACTACGGGGACAAGATTCCTCCTCCCCCCTCCTCGGCCTTCTTATGGTGGGCGGCAGGAGCCAGGTAAGTGCTTCGATGTCCCTGGACTGGCACCTAGCTCCGCCCTGCCACGAGGCCCCACCTGTCAGTACGTCCAACGTGATCATTCCCTTGGTCCCCCTCGCCCGGAGTGTGGGCGCATGGCTCACGCTTTCCAACCCATTGCGATGGTTGACTCGACTACGTGATTCAGTTCGCCAGGTGCCCGCCCAGGTTCAGCGGTGTCCGCTTCACCTCGGTGAAGGGCAAGAACGCCGCTACCTTGCGTGCTGAAATCGCTACCCTTCTGCGCAAGGGCACGATAGAGCCTGTCCCTCCAGCCGAGATGAAGAAAGGGTTCTACAGCCCTTACTTCATCGTACCAAAGAAAGGCGGTGGGTTGCAACCAATCCTGGACCTGCGAATACTGAACCGGGCTTTGCAAAAACACACTCTAACGAGCGTCTGGCACTGCCACGTCTTGGTCTTACCTCAACGCAGACCCTTCGTGCAGTTTGCCTTCGAAGGCCAGGCGTACCAGTACAAGGTCCTCCCCTTCGGCCTGTCCTTGTCCCTTCACGTCTTCACGAAGGTCGCAGAGGCAGCCCTTGCCCCGCTAAGAGAAGTGGGCATCCACATCCTCAACTATCTCGATGACTACCAAATCCTAGCTCACTCTCGAGAGTTGCTGTGCGCACACAGGGACCTCATGCTCCGGCACCTCAGCCGACTGGGGCTTCGGGTCAACTGGGAAAAGAGCAAGCTCTCCCCGGTTCAGAGCATCTCTTTTCTCACACTGTCCTTGCATTTCTACGGGCAGCGGTTCACCTAGAGCAGGTCTCCAGGCACGTCGTGGTTACAACAGACACCTCCAAGATGGGCTGGGGCACTGTATGCAATGGGCACACAGCCGCTGGCTCCTGGACTGGCCCTTGGCTGCGTTGGCACATCAACTGCCTAGAGTTGTTGGCAGTACTGCTCGCCCTGCGGAGGTTCCGGCCGTTGATCCAGGGCAAGCACATGTTTGTCCGGATGGACAACACAGTAATGGTAGCGTACATCAACCGTCAAGGCAGTCTACGCTCTCGTTGCATGTCACAACTCGCCCGCCGCCTCCTCCTCTGGAGTCAGCAGCGCCTCAAGTCGCTACGAGCCACTCACATCCCAGGCAACCTCAACACCGCAGCGGACGCGCTGTCACATCAGGTTACCCTCAGGGGAGAGTGGAGACTCCACCCTCAGGTGGTCCAGCTGATTTGGAGTCGATTAGGTCGAGCACAGGTAGACCTGTTTGCTTCCTAGGAATCCTCCCACTGCCCGCTTTGGTACGCCCTGACTGAGGTATAGATGCGCTGGCACACAGCTGGCCCCCTGGACTACGCAAATATGCGTTTCCCCCATTGAGCCTACTTGCACAGACCCTGTGCAAGGTCAGGGAGGACGAGGAGCAGGTCATCCTAGTAGCAAACTACTGGCCCATCCAGACGTGGTTCTCAGATCTCATGCTCCTCGCAACATGAATGATGAATTCCCCTGAGGAAGGACCATCTTTCTCAGGGACGGGGCACCATCTGGCACCCTTGACCAGACCTCTGGAATCTCCACGTCTGACCCCTGGACAGGACACGGAAGACCTAAGTGGCCTACCTCCCACGGTGGTAGACATGATCACTCAGGCTAGGGCTCCCTCTACGAGGCGCCTGTATGCCCTGAAGTGGCGTCTGTTCGCTAAGTGGTGTTCTTCCTGACGCGAAGACCCCCAGAGATGCGCAGTCGGATCAGTGCTTCCCTTCCTGCAGGAGAGGCTGGAGGGGTGGCTGTCCCCCTCCACCTTGAAGGTGTATGTAGCCGCTATTTCGGCTCATCACGATGCAGTAGATGGTAAGTACTTGGGGAAGCACGACTTGATCATCAGGTTCCTGAGAGGCGCTAGGAGGTTGAATCCCTCCAGACCGCACCTCGTCCCCTCATGGGACCTCTCTGTAGTCCTTCTGGGTCTACAGGGAGCTCCCTTTGAGCCCTTGGAGTCAGCTGAGCTTAAGGCACTCTCTTTGAAGACTGCCCTCCTGACTGCGCTCACTTCCATCAAAAGGGTAGGTGACCTGCAGGCGTTCTCTGTCAGCGAATCGTGCCTGGAGTTCGGTCCGGGTTACTCTCACGTGATCCTGAGACCCCGACCGGGCTATGTGCCCAAGGTTCCCACGACCCCTTTTAGGGATCAGGTGGTGAACCTGCAAGCGCTACCCCAGGAGGAGGCAGACCCAGCCTTGGCATTGCTGTGTCCGGTACAAGCTTTATGCATCTATTTGGATCACACGCAGAGCCTTAGAAGCTTCGAGCAGCTCTTTGTCTGCTTTGGTGAACAGCGGAAAGGAAGCACTGTCTCCAAACAGAGGATCGCCAACTGGGTCATTGATGCCATCGCGATGGCATATCAGCCTCCTGGGCCCTGGCCAGTGGTGCCTCTTTGGCAGACATCTGCAGAGCAGCGGGCTGGGCAACACCCAACACCTTTGCGAGGTTCTACAATCTCTGGGTTGAGCCGGTTTCGTCCCGTGTATTGGCAGGCACGAGCAGTTAAATTCTGGGACAGCTGGCCGGGTGTACTGCTTGTGCATAGCGCCTTTCCCCTCCCTTGAGGTTAAGACGTGCACTCTTGACTCCCAGTCATGTTCACAGACTGTGATCCCTGGATGACTTTCCTCCTTAGCCCTCTGGCAGTTGAGTTTGTGGAGAAACTCGCTGCCAGCCCAGTACATGTGCTAATGAGACCCTGTACTGAGGTAGGTGCTGGTCCCCCGAAGGCGACCCCATGTGATATTTTCCGCAAAATCGTTTCCCTGTCAGCAAACTGCATCTTCCTTGGGCACTACCATGGGACCTCTCCACATGACATACTTCCAACAAGACTCGGTAAGACCATGTGACGGTATTCCACTCAAAATACCCCCCCCCCCCTTTTGGGTGGGGTGTGGTCTCCGCGGTGTCTTCCCCTTGGGAGGGACACCCCCCAACGCAGACACTTATGGCTCCCAGTCAGTTAACAAATTCCACTCTTTTTGGGGAGAAAAGAGAGGGAAAGAGGCCTCGGCTGGGCTAGCCTGTCCCTATAGTTGGGCAGTCGACTTGTTGCTGATGGACCGTTCGACGCTCATAAGAGCATTGGGGGAGGTTACGTGACGGCCTGGTGTGCTGGCTACGAGGCACACAGTGGTCTGCCCGTCACACACCACCAGTTCACGTAACACAGTTCAGATAGTTGTGGCATTTTGTATAGAGACCACTAGTGTCACTACATCGACACAATGTCGAGTGAGTGACAAATAGGCAACGTCCTGGTTACTTCCGTAACCTCCATTCCCTGATGGAGGGAACGAGACGTTGTGTCCCTCTTGCCACAATGCTGAACTATCCGCTGAAATGGCCGGGACCTGGTCTCGGCTCCTCAGCACAAAATCTCTATGAGTGGTTGCATACCAGCTCCTTTTATACCCGTATGTCTGGGGAAGTGGCATGCAAATTCCACTCGGCAATTCTCATTGGCCTTTTTTCAAAAAAGCAGAGGTGTTTGGGGCTCCCAAGAGTGACCCCTAGTGTCACTACATCGACACAACGTCTCGTTCCCTCCATCAGGAAACAGAGGTTATGAAAGTAACCAGGACGCTTTACCAGTTGAACTACAGGAACCCTTTTGTTGTAATTTATTGACTTTTTTCCCTTTATGTTATGTATTTATTTATTTGTTTGTTTATTTATTTCAGAAAGTCATTGAAATTCCAAGAGAATTCCACAGTGTCATTTCCACCACATCACAAATTTTGCATTGTGATTAATAGAATTCCATGGTGGAAATAAAAGTGGTTGAAATGACATATTTAATGTTTTTGAAACATAATTGCAGACCCTTTTGTTTTGTTTTGTTTTGTTTTGTTTCGCATTTTTGGCAATACAGTCACAGCTTGATTGGGAATTGAGATTTTATCTCAAGCATGCTTTGAAATGCTTTTTGAAAATCATTGAAATCATCTTTTTTACAGAATAAATGTTGAAATGGTTTATGTTTATCTCACTCTTTTTAGATTATAATTAGATTTAAACAAGCAATAACTTGTAATTTATAATTAATTTTCACACTTTAATATTGAAAATCTGGGGCTAAAACATTTCAATCTATAAATGGCATTTTAAAAAGTACAAAAAGTAAATGATGAAGGCTTTAAAAAAAAAAAAATCCTTTTTGGTAACACTTTACAATAAGGTTACATTCGGTAACATTAGTTAATACATTAAGTATCATGAACAAACAATTAACAATATATTTTTTTTACAGAATTTCGATTTTAAAAATGTGTACTGAAATTAACATAACCTAAGATTAATAAATGCTTAATAAGTATTGTTCATTGTAAGTTCATGTTAACTAATGCTGTTAATTCATGTTTACAAATGGAACCTTATTGTAAAGTTTGTTATAATAAAAAAATAACCACTAGGACATGAAACTTCCCGAAGTTGAAGCAACACTACAACTGAGGAAAATGGCTTCAAAATTACTTGGTTTTAGTGTAGATTTTGCAGTTTTGTAATTTTCACTCTCTGTTTTCTTTGGATCTAAGCATAGTTGAATCAAACCTGTCCATCACAGGACAAATTATAGTCTAAGAAACACGATTTTGGTCTTGACTCAATTTGGCAAATAGTGTACTTACTGCATTTTGTAATTACAGAAAAGCAACAGTCATATTAAGAAGTGTGTGCTGAATAACCCTTTGCATTTCTTTTTTCACATGTGCTCTTTCTTCAGCCCCCGAAAAACTAGTCGCATTCAGATCTGCACACATAGCATTTAACACAGCATGGGTGCGTATGCACATCTCAACACCTTGCATTACTCTGCTCATCTGTGCAATTGCATTCCTGAGACAGCAGCAAGCTCCTGCCCACTTTTGCTTGTGCACATCCAAGATAACTCTCTCTCTCCTTCAATGTCACCACAATTACACAACAACACAGGAATGGGCCAGGTCCAGTCTGCAGGCATGAGGTAATTATTGGGTTGTATTTTATGGTTTGTGTATTTTAAAATTGTGAGAAATGGCTCTGATGAATAAATCATTCATACATTTAGAGTGATTACTGGAGCGAGAAGGGGGAAGCTGGATTGCCCAAGATAGATTACCCACAATGCATTTCAAGAAGGCAACTAATTAGCAGAAGAAAGGTCAAGTAAAACCAGAAAGTGATTAGAGAAAGAAGACAGAAAAAGAGAGAAAAGAGGTGAGGCGAGAGAGAGTTCTCATCTCACATACATTTAGTCACTTTTGGAATGTAGCCACAAAAAAAAAAAAAATACTCCCCCCTCGCCTCTATAACTGAAAGCAGTCGCTTCAATATTTAATGAAATGCTTACATTGTGGCACCTGGACATATCGGCATCCATAGCGACCCGTTGCCTCCCAAGTGGGCCATTACTGTAGCCATTTGCAAAGGGCGCAGGCCTCTCTCTGCCTGCAATGATGCCAGTCTTCAGGAATCTGCTACAAAACAGCAGGGAACGTGGGGGCGGTTCTATACCCATCGACTGGAAGGACAGAAAAACTGCATAGAAAAACAACAGCGCTGCACCCAGAGCAAAGCTACTCTCATAGAGCCATGCCATGCTACAGCCAGCATCCATGCTTCTGCTGCCTTCAACACCCGAAGATTACAGCGTGCAGCCAACACAGGCACGGGGGATGCATTTTTCTGGCGCATCTCTCCTGTCAACACCAATAACACAGCTTTACACTGGCACCATCCACTAACTGCCCCACTGTCCCCCACCTCCCCCTTAATGATCCAATGCATCAATACCTTCGGCCATCAACGTGAAGCAGATGTCCTTCGCTACTGTATCCTTGGCTGGGATTGGGAGTGCTGTTTTAAAAAGCATTAGTCTCTGAGTCCTGGATGGCTGTAACATCATGGCCTGCCACCCGCTTCCACTGGCAAGTGATCCCAGGGCCTAATGGAATTTAATTACTTCAGCCACATTAATCATGGCTACAGTGGAGCACCCACTATTTCATCTCCACTCTTAGGGGTTATTAGTACAAATACACTATCAAAATGTATTGTGGAAGTAGCATTTTAGGTGTCATCGCCAGTACATTTATTAAAATATATATCAGTACCATTCAGCAGACACTGTTCTCTCTCCTGGTCGTCTCCTGTGTGCATTAGGGTGTCAGACAAAGTTTCCTGGCATCAAGTGACATCAGGCCTGAACATTTTTTCCTCCATATTCTTGTGGAAACCCACACATATACTTTTTGGACGTGTAAACCCTAAAAATAGAACTTTGCAATGTTAAGGAAACAGCAATTTAAAATTTTCTTATTAAGTCTCATCAGTTAGGCTCAAATACAATTGTTATTAAACTCGGAAGAAAATAATGAATTTTTAAATCCCCAAATTCATAGTGTTTTATTAAAGCACTAAATAATTCTGATTATTTTGATGGATGAATACTGCATAACAGATATGAGCTCTACTACCTTAACCACAAACCAATCAGCCAACCAGCACACCAGTTCATTCTAAGAGGACAACTAAAATGGCACTTAAAATGCAAATTTTTTCTAGAACCACTCACCCAAGGACCAGGTTCTAGTTTATTCTGTATTAATTCTTATTTTTTGCCTTGAAATAAAAATCAATAAGTAGATTCCCTGAGCCCTCATTATCCTGTTTCAATAGTGATAGTAAATAAGGAATTTGAGCCCTGCTGCTCTGGGTACTCGAAGGTCAGGGAAATTAAATTTACTGACTGCTGAGATGAGGATTTAAAAAAAGGGGGTAAAACCACAATAAAACTCCTGCTTTACAAATTATTTCAACAGCAGGTAATTCAATATTTGCTGTGCTCCTTCTATTCAAACATATTCCAATTTTGCCAATCAGCAAGTAAACTCTGCATGTGAAGGTTCAAGTGTTGCAGTAACAGCTGAATTAGCCAATACGACAGCTTCATATTCCTAAAGAACTGATGCAAGTTCACAATTCTTTCTTTTCCAGCAACTTACAGGTTTTAATTTGTGTGACAAACTCCTTTAAAGTTAAATTCCCAGCAAGCAGATGCATCCATACCAGAAGAATTTCAAACATATTTTGTAGACATGCTGTAATTCATAAATACAACAAAATGTATCACAGCAAAAAGTCCACTCAATAGACACAAATTGGGAATGACATCAATCTCGGCTGTTTACTTTTGAATCAGGCGATACAGTTATTCTGAGCCAAAATAAAAAACAATTTTTGAGACATAAACTATGTGTGCATTCAAAGCAAATGCAGACCAAAAAAAGAGCCTAAAGCTCCACTTTGATGAGGATACACCTATCAATAAAAACACATAATATGATGTGGATCAGAGAGCTTGTTAAGCCTATGGCACCAACAAGACAATGTAGGTGCATATGAACAGTGAGGCCTTGAGCTCTGGGCTATATAGATCACTATAGATTACAAGAGTTTATGCATGTGTGTCTGTGATGTTGTTGGGGGTAGGGGGGTTGTTCAGGCTCAGGTAGCCAGAAAGGCAGCTGGGCTGCTCCGCAGCAAAGGATTCTGGGTGTGAGAATGTGAGTGAGTGGTGGAACCCTCTGGATCGCTGCCACCCATCTTGCCACCTTCCTAAGCAGGGCATAAAATCAAACAAGCAGGAAAGAATTAAATAAAAGTGAGAAGAAAAAATATTTCTTATAATAGCAGGCTTCGCCAGAAGGCATAGGAAATGAGAGCAGCGAGGCGCAGGAGAGGAGCTTGAGCTTGACACGGGTCTTAAAATTGAGAGGGGGCGGAATCAGGGACCTATTGCGCAAAATGGTTCCAGCCAAAGCAAGGATTAGTGTTCCTGCCTCCACAGCCAAGATTCTCAAGAACAACTAATCACCTTCAAGTTCTGCCATTTTTTTTCTTCACTGTCTCTCTCTCTCCTTCTCACTCCCCTTCTCTCTCTCTATCCTCTTTAAAGTATCATTTCACCCCTCACAGCCATTACAGCTAAAATTAGAGAGTGTTCTGCCAGTGCCGATTAGACACATCCCTGGATCTGCACTGGGGAGAAGGCGTCATGTCAGTTATGACTCTGAGAAGAGAGTCTACACTAGCAGACTGGAAACACGATGCACATCTGTGCCACAGTCTAACACCCAGCCAAATAGGCTGGTAGCAAGAATTGCTTTGATTTGGTTCAAAAGACTAAAATATCAAGCAGCAATTAGAAACAAGGTGTACTGTCGTAGAAGGATCCAGAAAACAAAGCTCACAGATTGTTTTATGTGAATGTGCTAACAGATGCCTAGCATTTTTTAAGTGAACGAGTGTTATATAACTATAAAAAGATAGATTATTAAGTAACCACTTTTACATTTCTACTGCAACAATAAAAATTTACACGTGTTTACAGCCATATGAATATTCTACTAGTTCAAATTAAATTGAAATCGTTAACGGTTTGCATATCAGTCAAAAGCATGCAGTGATCAATTAGCTTAATGCAAAGAAACAAACAAGTGTCTTTGTTGTTGCTTTTAAAATACAAAATGCAGACATCAGCAAATCACAGCACCAAACATTTCAACTTTACCCCAGTAACAACCAAAAATGCAGAGAAGAAACAGAAGTTCTGATTTTATTTAGCTATCACAGGACTGCACAAAAGAATGCATGTTTACTTGGCTTTTTAAGCAGACAGAGTGTTTGTACACACCTGTTTAATGTGACATTCTGCAAGACATCTGCATCTCACAAGCACGACTGCACCCGCAAAGGGCAGCAATGATATTGATAAAATTATATTTTTGTAATCAGAATGATCTTGAGAACTGCACCGGCACAGTAAGTTAAAACGTAGCTCACATACAGTAGGTCACCTTTTTAAGAGTTTTGTCTGGCCTTTATTTCTTTAATGTCAAGCCATCAGACTAATATCAGACAAAAATACAAATACAGAATAAGACAGACAGCTGTACGATTTGTTTCCAGTCTTATTCGGAGAGAAATTAAATGGGCCCTGCGTACTTGCAAATGACTGGGAAATATGCAAGTAATTTACCGTTAAATTCCATAACAGGAAAACCTAATTGTACAGCATGTCCAGACTAATTGAATTGTTCTACAAGTGCATTATTGTTGTAGAAATTATACTGACAGGAGTGATAAGAGATTGAAAGCAGAGGCACTGAATGGAGAGTAAAATTATTAGAATATATATATATATATATATATATATATATATATATATATATAGACACACACACACACACACACAATACATAACAAATAACGGTTTCAAGCACCCATAAAAAAAGAAAAGAAAAAAAAAGAAAAGAAAAGGAAATGCAAAAAAAGCCCTCTTGCATGGCAAAAAATACAAAGTCCTCTCTCTGCTGGTCAGAGACTGAAGTGCAGCTGACCCTTCTGTACTTTCCTGCAGTGGCCTCTGCTAACTAACAAAGCCAGCAGTCCATCCCGAACTAAGCAGTTAAAATAAAAAGAAGGCTGTTTTTGTAGGTGAGATGCGGATGGCTTGGAGTAAAAACATATAAAAACAAATCTGCATACACGCTTGCATGCGCACCAATACAAAAATGTCAAAAATGCATCCTTTTCTCTCTCTCTCTCTCTCTCTCTCTCTCTCTCTCTCTCTCTCTCTCTCTCTTACAAACAGACAAGCAAGTATGCACACATGCATACATATGTATGAATTTACATGTTTGTGATATGTACATATGTGTCTAGAAACACACACTAACACAAAGAAAAGAAGATTTTGCAACAGATCTATGAATCCATGATATTCCATGAAAATAATCAGAGCAATTTACAGGTTTAAAAGCATTAAGAAAAAGAACAGCCTTGCCTCTATAATTTTTGAGTGAATATGATATTTTCCTTTTGATTGATGCAGAGCACATGTGCAGTAATATTGAGAAGCTTGTGAGTGATAATATGTAATCAGAAATGTAATATCACCACTGTTTCTGAGAACTGCAAAATCTAAATTTTTCTTACGCTGACTAAATAGAAGAAAACAAAATCTCATTAAATCACATCACTCTGAAACACTGGAATAGCCTAAATATAATGAACCTTATGATCTCTGGCTATCTCTTGACAGCACGTTGTTTCAGCAATGATAGGTTAATGTAATTACTCTTTTGTTTTCATTCAGTCATCACGGTGGCGAGGTCCTTTCATGATGACATTCTGATGGTGAGGAACTTCATTTCAGACTGAAATATCACAGATGTGACAACATCCTCCTTTGTTGCTGCTTTGAACTGCAGACTGACAGAGTAGGGAAGCAATTCCGATTGCAAATGTAAATTATTGTTACTTACACGTTTAACCCTCTAGCCACTATGCTGTCCTAGTAAGTGGAGGAATTCTGAAATCATGTTGCCCTCTTTTGGCTGGCATGAGACACTGCGGATTCTTTTCTGAAATAATGTAAAAATGTTCACGTATGAGAGCGGGCAGATGTTTATTTATTTATTTATTTATTTTTAAAGGATAGTGTCACTATATTATGATACACCTTTGATTATAAATATGTATAGGTATACAAGGTATATATAAAGTATACATATATACTGTACACATATAAAGTGTACATACAGTATATACTGCACACACTCACTCACACACACACACACACACACACACACACACACACACAGACACACACACATACACAGTATATTCATTTAAAAATAAATTTGACCTTGTGGTTGGCCCTGCAAATTATGGTACGATACTTGAGTATTAGATAAATTTCACTGTTTATGAAACCAGGAGAAAACTGAGAGCAACTAAACACATTTAAGTATAAAAAGTATAGCAACATCTCACCAAAAGTGTCCAAGTGACCCAGATGCCTACAGTATATGAAGTATATACATTATATGCCTAAAGTACACTACTGGTCAAAGGTTTTGAAACACTTACTCATTCTTTATTATAAATTTTTTCACATTTTAGAATAATAGTGAAGTCATCAAAACTATGGAATAACATAAATGGAACTTTGGGACTTATGTTATGACTATAAAAATCGAAAATAAATCAAAACTGTGTTATATTTTAGCATCTTCAGAGTAGTCACCCTTTGCCTAGAATTTGCAGAAATGTACTCTTGACATTTTCTCAACCAACTTCTTGAGGTATCACCCTGGGATGCTTTTTAAACAGTATTGAAGGAGTTCCCATCTATGTTGGGCACTTATTGGCTGCTTTTCTTTATTATTTGGTCCAAGTTATCAATTTCAAAAACTATTTTTTCTTTTTTTTTTTTTTTTTTTTTTTTTTTTTTTTTTATAAAATTTTAGTTTTGTAATGAAATAAATTAATATGTTGGCACAATTATATTTTTGTCTTCAAAACTAATTTCAAACATTTAAGCATATGCCTTCAGATCAAAAGATGTTTAAGATCATGAGAAACATTTCGGTCAAGTGTTTCAAAACTTTTGACCAGTAGTGTATATAAAGCTCTGCATGTGTCTTACAAGGCCAAACTACCTTGCAAAGGTCTTATGATGAATTTTATCAAACAAACTTTATTACTTCCACATTCCCTTCTGTCTTTTGGTTGCTACCATTTCATTTCAAACTCACTCTCTCCGCCTTCACTCTCTCTCTCCTTCTCCTCCTCAGATGTGCAGGTCACTCCATCAGGCACAGGAATATCTGTTTCCTCCATTCCAGACCTCACCCCTCCATCAGTTTCCCCAGTGCTCTCCCAGAATTCCAGTCTTTGATTTCCCACTCTTCTGCAAAAGATAAGAAACAAACCCAGGAATAGGAACTTTCACTGAATATCCTTTTCAGCCCTCACACCTATCTGTTTTGCTTTCTCTTTTTATTTTTTCCGAGCTCGTTCATCTCCGAGCTCGGGGAAGTGAAGAGGTGGGTCGTTTATTCAGTAATCGCAGAATGGTTGATCTAAATAAAGATGCTCTTCAAATTCCATTGTATGTCTAATGGTCTATCACAGAGGGGAGGATTACTGATCTGATTTGAAATCAAAACAATGCTGAGTGGAAAGGAGGTGTGAGCGGGAAAAAACAGACTTTTGTGGTGACAGATGCACTATCGAGAATTTTGTCGGCTCATATTTCAAGCTGTTAAAATAGACTCGTTTAAATGGCCTGTACTGCCCAATATATGGTGGTGAATAAATGATCAGAGCACAGCGATAAGCAATCCTGCCTTGCGTATCCACACACAAACCTCTATCCCTCAATACGGCCCATGCAGCATATCATTCATCACATAAGTATGAGTACTTGTGTTATTAATCTCATCTTTATACAGGGGTAATATGATAGTTAATTCAGCTCAGCTGAAATGAATGAAAATAAGTTAATCACAAATGCATCGCTTAGGAAAATCAATTTCGTCAAGATATTCTAATAACAATACCTATAGGCAACGAGTGCTAATTCTATCATGCATAGAAACCGATATTTCACTCTGTTCATCTGACAAACATATAAATGGAATATTTCACACTCTTTTCTTCAGTGAAAACAATATAGATTTTGATTTGCTTGCGCACAATTTTAATAAAAAGCTATTGATGGGAAATTGATTGGTTAGCTTGCAGCACAGCTTGTGGGCCCAGTGTGCAACAATCATTACGTGCTAAGCTTTTGGGTTCATTTGAACTCATATGGTCAATAAAGACTCCATAATATGCTCTTGGCCCTTTAAACACATCAGGGCACTTTTTCTACGCTGTCCTCTAAATCAAACAAAGCTGTCAAAGACAAGCCAGGAGAACTGCTCCAGTGTTCCAATATCTTTGAATCAAAAAATATGATTAAACATAAAAAATAAAAATAAAAAAAAAAGTTAGATAGTTTGTTAAGCTGATCTGTTTGTCAAAAATTCATTTATTCTAAACAAGGAACAATATAGCAATTATATGTTGGCGTCACACTGTGATTTCCACCATCGCTGAAACTTTAGTAGAACATATGTAAATCAAATTTAAAATTGGCCAGTGTTTGTAGCCCTTTTTCCTTTACTTTTCTAAATATCACTAGGATGTTGTAGTTTCAAAATTTGTGGCATACATCAAGGCACTCTAAATACTTTCTTGACTTCTCTCCAGTCTGTACCTTCCTTTTAAGAATGTGATCTGCGTACTCCAAGATCTTATTTATCCCTGTGTCACTTTGTAAAATCTTTATTCGTATGAACATATCTTTTAAATGTGAGTCACAGGAGAAACGGCAATAAAAGGTTGGAGAGAGATCAATGTTGAATGCATTACGCCTCGGCACAGAGACTTGGCTTTAATAATCAAAAAATTGATCCATTAAGCTCAACCTAATTCTTTGCCAAAATGGTAGAAGTGCTCTGTTTTCTACACATGGTTATGTGGAGAATTGCAATTTTTCACAAAGACTCTGGTCTAATGACACAACATTGAAGATGAAATGGGCTCATTAAATCAATATTGTATATAAAATGTATATATACTACTGGTCAAAAGTTTTGAAACACTTACTCATTCTTTATTATTTATATATATATATATATATATATATATATATATACACACTATATTGCCAAAAGTATTCGCTCACCCATCCAAATAATTGAATTCAGGTGTTCCAATCACTTCCATGGCCACAGGTGTATAAAATGAAGCACCTAGGCATGCAGACTGCTTCTACAAACATTTGTGAAAGAATGGGCCGCTCTCAGGAGCTCAGTGAATTCCAGCGTGGTACTGTGATAGGATGCCACCTGTGCAACAAGTCCAGTCGTGAAATTTCCTCGCTACTAAATATTCCACAGTCAACTGTCAGTGGTATTATAACAAAGTGGAAGCGATTGGGAATGACAGCAACTCAGCCACGAAGTGGTAGGCCACGTAAAATGACAGAGCGGGGTCAGCGGATGCTGAGGCGCATAGTGCGCAGAGGTCGCCAACTTTCTGCAGAGTCAATCGCTACAGACCTCCTAAGTTCATGTGGCCTTCAGATTAGCTCAAGAACAGTGCGTAGAGAGCTTCATGGAATGGGTTTCCATGGCCGAGCAGCTGCATCCAAGCCATACATCACCAAGTGCAATGCAAAGCGTCAGATGCAGTGGTGTAAAGCACGCCGCCACTGGACTCTAGAGCAGTGGAGACGCGTTCTCTGGAGTGACGAATCACGCTTCTCCATCTGGCAATCTGATGGACGAGTCTGGGTTTGGCAGTTGCCAGGAGAACGGTACTTGTCTGACTGCATTGTGCCAACTGTGAAGTTTGGTGGAGGGGGATTATGGTGTGGGGTTGTTTTCAGGAGCTGGGCTTAGCCCCTTAGTTCCAGTGAAAGGAACTCTGAATGCTTCAGCATACCAAGAGATTTTGGACAATTCCATGCTCCCAACTTTGTGGGAACAGTTTGGGGATGGCCCCTTCCTGTTCCAACATGACTGCGCACCAGTGCACAAAGCAAGGTCCATAAAGACATGGATGAGCGAGTTTTGTGTGGAAGAACTTGACTGGCCTGCACAGAGTCCTGACCTCAACCCGATAGAGCACCTTTGGGATGAATTAGAGCGAAGACTGCGAGCCAGGCCTTCTTGTCCAACACCAGTGTCTGACCTCACAAATGCGCTTCTGGAAGAATGGTCAAAAATTCCCATAAACACACTCCTAAACCTTGTGGAAAGCCTTCCCAGAAGAGTTGAAGCTGTTATAGCTGCAAAGGGTGGGCCGACATCATATTAAACCCTATGGATTAAGAATGGGATGTCACTTAAGTTCATATGCGTCTAAAGGCAGATGAGCGAATACTTCTGGCAATATAGTGTATATATATTTCACATTTTAGAATAATAGTAAAGTCATCAAAACTATGGAATAACATAAATGGAACTATGGGAATTATGTTGTGACTAAACAAAATCAAAAATAAATCAAAACTGTGTTATATTTTAGCATCTTCAAAGTAGTCACCCTGTACCTAGAATTTGCAGACATGTACTCTTGACATTTTCTCAACCAACTTCTTGAGGTATCACCCTGGGATGCTTTTTAAACAGTATTGAAGGAGTTCCCATCTATGTTGCGCACTTATTGGCTGCTTTTCTTTATTATTTGGTCTAAGTCATCAATTTCAAAAACTATTTTATTTTTTATTTTTTAATAAAATTTTAGTTTTGTAATGAAATAAATTAATATGTTGGCACAATTATATTTTTGTATACAAAACTAATTTCAAACATTTAAGCATACATCTTCAGATCAAAAGATTTTTAAGATCATGAGAAACATTTCAGTCAAGTGTTTCAAAACTTTTGACATATAAGTGTACATATAAATATTTTAGATATATGCAAAATTGCAAAGCACTTTCATATACATACCCTGTGACATGTATGGCAGCTACACAAAAACATTATGCTTTTTATTACATATTGCATATTTAAACTTAAATATCTAAATATAGAGGTTTACCTATGTCTATACATTATTGCAACTAAAGGCCTAATATCTACAAATACAGTATATATGTGAGATGTAAGAGTGAAATGTTGCTTTAAAATGTATAGTTCACCCAAAAATGAAAATTATGTCATAATTTACTCACCTTCATATTCTTCTTAACCAGTATAACTGACTTTCTTCTATGGAACACAAAAGGAGATGTTAGACAGAATGTTAGCCTCAGTCACCTCTGTCACTCAGTTCACTCTTATTGTATCGATAGAGAAAAGAAAAAAAAATGCTATGAAAGTTAATGGTGACAGAGACTAAAATACTGCCTAACATCTCTTTTTGCGTATCAAGGAAGAAAGTAATTCGGGTCTGAAATAACAAGGGTGAGTCAGTACTTCATTTTTGCATGAAGTATCCCTTTAAACTTTATAAAGATCACAAACTCTTCAAGATATAATTGCAAAAAGGGCCTTGGTGGCTGGCTGCATTGTGCAGCCTTTCATCGCCAACCCTGATTTATATGTTTATTAATTAAAAAAAAAAGTATTTAATAAAGTTGATATTCCCTTCCAATGGACACATATTGGGGAAAAACAAAATTCTTAGAATGAAATTTTATTTTATTTAATTATCTAAAAAGAGTTGTTATATAATGATCACAACCACTAAAACCATCATTCAGGTATAGAGCAGAGACTGCTGTAATAGCAAAAATATCTTCTTTCTGTCTTTTTTCTGAAGTGACCTAACATTTCTGAGCCCTTCTCAGATGACTGTGATCTCCACACACACTTCAAAGGTTACCGGATGTGCCCAATTTGAGGCTATAAGTGAGAGTTTCACTTTTGACACAAGGATTTACCAAAAGGGGGTCGATGAAAAAGAGCACAAAGGAGGCCAACAACCACAACCGTCTGAAACAAGACCTGTGACAGAGCCGTTCAGACCTCACTGGAAGTGTAGGTCGAGCATCACAGCACAGAGATGCTTCCTCTGCACAGTGTACCCGGGCTGCCGCTGCAACTCAACACCGCCAATATTGATCCGCTTTCTGATATTTACCCACCAAAAGTATTCCCTTTTGCTAGCCCTGCCAACCCACAAGACACGGGGGGGGATTGGGGGGGGGGGGAGTCAATTATATACAACGTGCTTGGTTTCCCCTCAAGAATGGAATCCACCCATTCTAATCCGATCAATTCATGTCAGACAGGAGGCTGGATTCAGAGCTATCTCTGAAGTCCTGTAATCCAGGCTAAGTCTTCACACTGCCTGCCTCACCTCCAAAAGAAACATGTTTGGTCCAGAGCGTGATACAGCAAATTAGCCGTAGTGTACATTTACACACACTGCAGTGGATGGGTGCCTGTGTGCTGACAGCTAAGCCTAATTAGATAAGGTGCATTCAGTTAAGTCTTACTATAGTCAAACCACAGTGGCACGAAAACAGTTCTGCTCATAAATGCACATATCCCCACTATCATATATATATTTTATATATGATAGTTAGATATAAATTAGATATAGGATATATATTTAAATTATCCTTTTTAAACGTTTACACACACACCCTTGGTTCTTAATATTGTGTCCTCCTTGAGCATCATTGACTGTTTGCAGCCTTTTGTACTGGTTGTGCTTGAATTCTTGGTTTGTTTTTTAAGCTGTTCACTGCTCTTGAGAAAAAAAAAGCCTTTGGGTACTGTAAGTTCTTTGGTTTTCTTGCAAGTTCTGCACTTTTGAGTTCTCCCCTATATAATTTCATTTATTATTTTGGAACATATTTAAATACATGTTATGCAGCTTCTTCAGGTGAGTATTATACAAAAAATGGTATTTATATATACACTACCGGTCAAAAGTTTTGAAACACTCATTCTTTATTATCATTTTTTTTTTTTTTTTTTACATTTTAGAACAATAGTAAAGCCATCAAAACTATGGAATAACATAAATGGAACTATGGGAATTATGTTGTGACAACAAAATCCAAAATAAATCAAAACTGTGTTATATTTTAGCATCTTCAAAGTAGTCACCTTTTGCCTAGAATTTGCAGAAATGAATTCTTGACATTTTCTCAACCAACTTCTTGAGGTATCACCCTGGGATGCTTTTTAAACAGTACTGAAGGAGTTCCCATCTATGTTGGGCACTTATTGGCTGCTTTTCTTTATTATTTGGTCCAAGTCATCAATTTTAAAAACGTTTTTTTTTTTTGTTAAATTTTAGTTTTATAATGAAATAAATTTATATGGTGGCACAATTATATTTTTGTCTCCAAAACTAATTTCAATCATTTAAGATTTTTAAGGTCATGAAAAACATTTCAGTCAAGTGTTTCAAAACTTTAGACCGGTAGTGTATATAATGTCTTTTCTTTTTTTTTTTTTTTTCTAAAATGCTAAGCTTCTTGTGGATCCTGCAAAGGGTGTGTAAACTTATGACCACAACTGTATATTCTACTCTCTAAGGTACAACCTGATTTTTTTTGAAAAACCCTCCTACTGACTTCATGGGTCAAAAATGTCTCAGCTCCTGCAGAAAATAATGTGTATACATACACAAGTAAAATCTAATTAAATCATGTTTTTGGATGATAAATATTCATTTTGTAGTTCGTACATTTAATTGTAGGTCGAAAGAATAAAAAGGGTTATATCCTGATTGGACCTTTAGCCCCTTTTTTGGTATATACCTGTAACTTTGAGGTATTTGACTGGTGAGACATGGAAGGGTGTCCCATTACAGACATGCAAAGGCTAACGGCCAGTTGCATCACTGTGCACACGGTAAATGAGCAGGAACGAGGAGAAAGTGCTGGGACGCTTTAATTTCCACTGACATATTGTGCCTCATGTACAGTCTGAATGGCTCCATAAAGAAAGTGTAATGATGGTCCAGGACCCTGGCCAAATAGCTGACATGCACTGCTTCCCTGGTCAGCTCCGCACCAGAGTTTTATCCGTCTCATTATACCAGTCATTCACATAATGGGCAGCTATGGGAGCTCTGGTAAAGCTGCATTTAATACGTATGCCAAAGTCCACATCATAGTGTTTCACTCTGTCTCAGTACGAACTACACAGGTGTTGAGGGCTGAGAAAGAAGGTAAACACCTAAATCTTTCTTTTTTCTTTTCTTTTCTTTTCTTTTCTTTTCTACTATAATATAATATAATATAATATAATATAATATAATATAATATAATATAATATAAATATTAGCTAATATATATAAAATATCCCCTAAATAACCTATGAATAACACAAAACTATGATAACAAAAATTTAATAATAAAAATACAATATCCAAGTTGCTCTTTTATGTTCCAATATGCTTTAAAATACATGAAAACTAATGGAAACTTAGTTCAAGCAACACATAATAGAAAGGTGTTGGATGCCACCAATCTACGTTAGTAATAAATATATAAGCTCAAAACGATTCGTAAACTGGCATTAAAGCTTGTCTACGAGATCGGAACAGAACAAAAGGTCCTTATTTTCATTCAGATTAAATGCATGGCAAGGAGAGAGAGGCGCGATAAATCGGCCACCCCTGCTCTTGTCTCTCTTCAAAAGAATCTGTGAGAGAGAGGGAGAGAGGGGAAAAAAGCAGGGTGCAAGACCCACACAAAGTAGTTCCAGCCAATTGCATTCCAGAGAAGTGACCATGCCTGGAGATAAACAATGCACAATAGATCACTCTGCTCAAAATAGCTATAAAAGAAAGGCAGATATCACAGGAAAAAGGCAATAGCAGTGAGAAAAGAAATAATCCACATTTCTCCAGCAATTCTGAAAAGCATAATTGGTAAAATCCTTTATTCAGGACTGTCCGTAACCCTGTGCAGTGCATGGCAGTAACAATCTGCATGTGAAGGGAAGAGAGGAATCTCTCTCTCTCTCTTACTCTTTCTATGTGGGGTTGCCAGGCTCACCCTCTTCAAACCACAGCTAGATCCAAAATCGCTTTAAACTGTCCCTCACTGTCGCAAACAAAAAAAGCATTTAACACTCACCCATTGTGCAGGACTGATATCTCAACCACTCTAGCACCCCGTCAACACAAGCCCAGATATCCTTCCACAGAAATGTAAACAGCCCACTAAGATTTCTTTGTTTGGATTTTGAAGCTGGGTAGGTTTGCCTTTGCTACGCTTGCTTTTACAGCTTAGAAGCAGGTGGATGACAAAACATCAATCTCTCCAGGCTCAATGTGTAGCACGCACGCTAGACACTTTACAAAAGCAATATACAATAACACACTCCAATACAGAGCTCACAGCTGTAATGATGTGCATTTGCTTAAAGGCAGCTTTACTGCACAACTGAACATTTGATCATTTTGTACAAAGAGAACATTGTGAATATTACAGCCTGTTAGGTTTAATGAAAGTGGAATTCTAAACACAATACAAAGTCATCTGCATCCATAGCATCAGTTAATGGCAGAAAACGAAAAAGGTAGGTGAAAGTTAGGCAGCTTCACATGTGTTCTTCACAGAAAAGGAAATCCCAGAATGATTTCCATTTCTCTGGACTCATTCTGAGATTTATTTCTCTGTGAAGGACACATGCGATGATGCCTTTATGTGTCATTAAACAATAAAGCAGTCCGGGGTGATACAAATTTGAAATGTATAATATATATATATATATATATATATATATATATATATATATATATATATATATATATATATATATATATATATAAAGCATTTAAAAAGCATTTAATCCTTTTCATAAAATGTCTGAAGGTCTGAAGTGGTCTTCTTTGCTTTATGGTTATTTTTATTTATTTTTATCACATGACAACAACTGTCATGGTTGAATATTAGTTACTCCACCTGAATGATTTGATGGACATTTTTTATTTATTTATAAATAATCTTTAAAAGCATTTTCTTTTAAAGAAACACATAACAATAGTGTAAGGAAATATAATGGAATATAAACAAATATATTTAAAGGCTGTTTATATTTGTAGTTTTCTGTTTGATCGTTTGAATTGTTTTCGATTCTGCTAAAATGATGCAACAATAATAAAGATGAATTACAAAGAGAGTCTGTTTTGGCCTACCTGAAATAGTGGAATTTTATTTCTTGTGGTTTTGGCTAAATAGGTCCTCTTCAGTCCAAGAAAGCTAATTTAAACTCCCTTGGCTAAAAAAAAAAAAAAACCCTGATAATTGTAGCCTTATTTCGAAAGATGTAAAGAGATTGTGTACTTTTGGACTGGTATTATTTAATTCAATAGCATTCTGATTTGATGCGTTTTTAAAATGCAAACTTTTTGACAAGCCTTATGGGCAAGTGAATTCTGTAGCAAAAGAGTTCAAATAAAGTTCGGACAGTCCTAAGCATCACTTGATTATTTCACTGGAAGTTACTTTCACATTGCTTGAACCAGCTCTTTTCTGCCCAGAAAGCTTTTGTATGAGCTTTATAGGACTTTTTTTTTAACTATCATTTAATCTAACCATTGTTTTTTTATTTTTTTATTTATTTATTTTTTTTCTGCTTCTTCTGCAATGAGATAGCCATCTAGGTTGTTAGCGGGTTTAATTGCATCTTTACAAACAAAAGGGCACTGTTTGATTTTTGGATATATTTACTGTTCATCATGACGTACTGTTTGCTGACGAAAGAGAGCCCTATGATAATTGCGCTTTATTAGGAGAAGACACTAGTCTACGATGGGTTCATCACAGAAAGGAAAGTTTAAATCTCATTAGACAGTCACCTAGTAAGTTCAGGCTAAGCTGTCAGTGTGTGTAAAATGGTTGTCCAAATGTCCCACTTTTCATCATTAAAAGTATTGTTTCTTATTGACAGGAAAAAGACTTAAGGATAAGAATAGTTTTACCCCCTGATTATCAGATGAAACAGGCAAAGTATGATTGTAATATAATTTATTGTATGATAAGTATCATCATTGCATATGATGACTTTGTCCATGTGATCCTGAATGTTCTAATGTCTTTCTTATGTGTACTCACATTGTTTTGGTTGTTTTGCAGATTGCACTGTTGTTGGCAAATGAAACGGCTACTTCATGGTTTTCAACATATTGTGAAACAAGTACAGTTAGTCAATGGGAAATAGTCTGCAGCTACTTATCATTCTAGAAATATATCTTAATTAACATGTAATGTTTGTAAAGTAGAAAAAAGAATCATTTTCCATGTGCCTCTAGGATATAGATATTAGATTCATGTTGTACCCTGACTACCTCATTATGTTCTTATGAATTTAAAAATTATTAATAATTAACTCTGATGGTCACCATCATCAGTCAAATGAACAGGTACTATACGTTTTAATATTCAATTGCTATTTAATCATAGTAGTTGTATTTGTTTTCTTTTAACAGAGAATACAGCATTCAACAAATTTGATGGGGTTTATCTTGGAACTCAGGACTGATTTGGTAAATTGCTGAAGTATTGAATGTTGGTCATTGTTACTGTCAAGCTCAAATAATTACATAACCTTCTAATCCCCATTAAAGTAGTCCATATAACTAGTGCATTTTATTCGGGCTTTTACAGTCATCTAATAATAAATATACAGTCAGCAAGCACAGCTAAGTAGTCTCTGGTATCACGCTTTACTGAACGAGCGCTGCTGTGCCAACACACACACACACACTATAACACGCGTGGCACGTGATGCGCTGCTCAGCGCAGTATGTGGTCGCTCCACTAGTTAACAATAAAGTTTTGCACATGTTCTTATGTAATTGTTTATTTTCTTTCCTATTTTATAATGGAATAATGTATTGTTAGAGGTTGTGTTTCTTTACACATAGAGTACTCCCAATCAGTTCCACACAGTGTATTATAGATGTTCTAAACTCATTAATAATAACAAATATAACACTGGTATTGGATCGGGATCGGTATCAGCCAATACTGATAGTTCAGGTATCGGATCGGAAGATAAAAAAATTGTATCGTTCCATCCCTAGTTGTACATTATGTAGTCTAATGCTCAGTGTTTTATATTACCATAATACGTATGTGGGTCTAGCATATTGAATAAATACAGTGCGTCTCATTTAATACATGTCTATCATCAGGATGTGGTGTTGAAGAACCAACCGGGATGTCAGTCCTTTTCACCACCTCACTATTACTCCCAGCTGATAACAGAGATGGAGATCTTAGGATGGGATAAGTATGATGTGTCTAGTCTTCGTGCTTCTCTTGGCTCACGTTGTATTGTGTTCACTTAAAATTACATAGAAATGATTTGCATTTAACAGTGCAAAAGTGTAGGACATGAATGGCATGTATGTTTTCCCATCAACATGGTACGGTTTCACTAAAACATTCAGTGTGTCAGTCTTTTCTGGCTTTGTAATAGAAGGGGCTAATGTGATGTCAAGCTGTGATTTCAGTGGTCTTCTCAATTTCCATTTTCTATTAATGTCCAAAGATATAATTATGATATTAGCAAATGCAAATTAGTCTAATTGGAGACCCACTCTCAAGTTTAATGGGGAAATGTAGAAGTTAGGCTGGAAATAAGGTGCACGTTTTAGACCTGAATTCCGGTCAGAAGTATTATACACCAGTGCTATCTGTAAATGCACTTGAGATTAATTAAGATCCTTAATTTGTGTCTGTGTTAATAGCCTCAAGCCCAGCATAGCTGTAGACCCTGATTGGTTTAGGAAGGGGGAAGTGCTGCAGAACCTGGTCATTTTAATGAGTTTTAGTTGCCTTGAAGAAGCCATATTTACTGTTAATTACTGTATAGATGGGGTCAGGTCCGTTTCCCCCTCTTATCCTCCGAATAGTTCAAAAGAGATACATTTCGGAAATTATAAAATATCAGTGTCTGGCTGCTGCGTAGGGGTGGGTAAGTGTGCTATTTGGAGTATCAGAGAAAACCATTAGGTCATAAGAAAATGAAAGTAGAATGTTGACTTTGATCCCATTTGGCTCATATTTTACTGTGAGATATTGCATTTGGTCTGACATCGTCTTTTGAAACTGTTCAGATTTTTTTTTTTTTTTTTTTTTAGACAACTGGTGCATGGGAGCAAAAGTGAGAGGTTGTCACACCTTGCACATGTATGAGAGAGAAGCGGAGCCTCTCGCTGTGGTCTTTTAACACCCCGCCAAGATAATGACACCTGAGAAGCTTTCCTATTGGCTAGTCATTTCACCGTCTCACTCTAGCCAGCAGTTATATTTTAAAACCCATGATCCCTGGTTGCACCTATGAGAATAGAATAACTGTACTATTTTCAAGAGCTGGATTTTTGCATATATCTGGAAAGTTGTTATGAGAAATCTTCACAAAAGTGGACTTGGCAGTAATACAGCTTGTGATTCCCCCACTTACAACAAATATTTTTTGTTCAGCTTTATACTTTCATCTATGGTCTGTTTTTATGCAAACATACCAAATGTTCCTCCGCCATTTATGAGGCAAGCTGATTTTCTAGTTGCAAATGTAATGCTCTCATCAATCCTCCCAGCAAGACATCGATTTGCAAGCTGTTTCAGTCATCAGACGTGAATGCCAGCAAGGCCTGATACTGTTGCAGGAGATCCCCATTGAATGCAGAGGGAATGAATGGGATTCCAGTTTCAAAAAAGAGATCTCAATTTTGAGGAAATGAATGATTGGTGTGATGTTGTGCCAAAAGCTCATGTAATTGAATGTGATGCGCAAGATTCATCTCATTGAAATGTGTTGTGAGAGAAAAAGACTGGGTATGCAAGAAGCTTGGAATGGAGGAACGAAGAAAAGAGAGAGTGTTTGCAGGTGTGTCTGTCAAAGTTTTTGCATCATTTGGATATAATGGTCAGAGCTAATGTTAGAGACGTAGTGCTCACGCAGGCAACACAGAATTTAGCCTGGACTATACCATGTATTTTTCCTCCCTTCTAGTGGTTGAAACGATATGGGTTTGTTTAATGGCCGATGACAATACTGATATCTAGAGGGCAGGGTGGCCGATGGCAGATATATAATGCAATTCAATGATAGTAAAGAATTGTTGACAATCTTCATTTCTTGGTGAACAATCCATTTAAAGGAACACTTATTTTGCATATTTACTCATTTTCACACACACACACACACACACACACACACACACACACACACACACACACACACACTATCCACTGAATGTTATAAATTGCATTGTGGATTTGGGAAAACTAGGTGGAATTGGAAGTGGGCACAGCTGTCGGACGATGCCAATAATCTCAACAATGCTAAAAATTACCCAATTAATCGGCCATTGATGCCTGGCTGATGTATTGGTCTATCACTATTTCCATCTCTCCCCAAAAATTTCCCTCTTCACTCTTTCTAATGAAGAGGCAAATCAAAACTGCAAACTGGTAACTAGTGAGTTAGTGAGAAATCTGTTATGTACATGGAAAGTCATATTCTGCAGTAATAACAGAGGAGAGTGAGAGCCAACACTGAAAGTACAGTTTTTATGTGGATCTAAGTGCTAAGGGACAGAATGTGGATATGTGATCCCGCAGTTTCAGCCGATGGGAACACTCAGATCAAGGTGTACATGTATGGGCTAACCGCGATATGCTGTGTTACATGACTCGTAAATAAGCTGCTGAAATATGAGTGTGTCATGTGAAGAACTGGAACATTATCACACATAAATCTGTTGTGGTTCATTATAGTCAGTTCAAGACTTTCAGCTCCGTTTGGAGGGAAAAAGAATTATGTATGTCTGAGGTGCATCTTTAAATGAGAAATCAACCAAAATAAATTTTGCTGGTCTGGATCCATTGTTTTTATTGTTTTAGTTAGAATATGCTAAAGAAAACACAATAAAATAATTGTCATTTATTTATTTTTTCTGACTTCAAATCATAAAAAAAAATTAAAAAAAAATAAAAAAATATTTTATCCCCTTTTTTTTTCTCCCAATTTGGAATGCCCAGTTCCCACTGCTTTGTAGGTCCTCGTGGTGGCGTGGTTACTCACCTCAATCCGGGTGGCAGACTCCAGGGGTGGTAGTCAGCGTCAATACTCGCTGAACTACCCAGGCCCCCCAATCATTTACATTTTAGTATTGTGATTAAAAAATAAAGTGAAATTTTGTGTTGTACATTGTCATCTGATTGGTTAAATCTGGGATGGCATCTGTATATAGACTTTCTACTTTAAGTCTGGGGCATCAGCAGTGCAGTGCTCTGTTTGGAGAGGATTAGGTGGTGTACACAGTACACAAGACACGTTCTTGTGTTCAAAAACAGCTAGACGGAGCACAACTGATGGAATGTGATAGAATGCAGGAGTTTTGAGATGCATTTTTAAAACTTTAAGTATTTTAAACCTGAAACACCATCTTAAAGCTGAAGTATGTAATTTCTGCGACACTAGCACCACCGAACGGAATTGCAAAAATAAGCAATGTTTTCAAAACAGTTTTCTGAATATGCCTCTCGTTTGCTGATGTTAGAACCGTGTGATAGTCCCGCCCCCAACTCACACCATTGGTTAAGTAACTTTGTTGGGGCAAAGTGGGTCACTCTCAACAAACACACAAATTTTAAAGTTCCAAAGAGACAAAGCATTTACGGTATTCGATAAAATGTACCTCTGAATGACTTACTTGTAGTTGTCTCTGCATATTAAGCTGGGAAAGGAGTAAGTATTTTAACACTGAAAAAGTTACATACTTCAGCTTTAAATGCATGATGCGCATGATGCAAAATCAGAAAATGTGTCAAATTGCCAAATAAATCCATCTGATGCATTTGCACATAGAAAAAAACTATATAAAAAAACAAAAACACAGACAGAACTTGCTCCATCGACCGCTGTCCCACTCCAACTACTCGGCTGACATTTCCGTCAAACACTTGAGCAATCAAAATGATAAAAATGCACATCCCTCTAATGGAATAATTTTGTATTTACTCATAAAAATTATTTCTATGCCCATCACTGTTGACATGTCTGATGTGTGCTGTATACAGTATTTGTGTAGTGCTATTGATCTGTTTTGTCAGGCTGCTCTTCACTGATGCAGAGTTCTGCACACTGAAGCTGAAAGCAGAGAACTCTGCTGGTCGTCAACATACAATTACAATCAAGCTCAAGTCCAAGGTGAAGCCAAAGGCCAAGCCATATTTTTATTTTCTCCTACATATATCTATATATGTAATTTTGTCATTTGCATAGTTTCATATTTTTTTGGGTCACAGATGCAAATGTAAAGATTAGGTTCACACTGCTTTCTGTATCTAGATTCTCCTACTGTTTGACTGCAAAACTAACTTTAAGCAGGTGGCACTAATGTGCTGTGACTGTAAGATTATGTTGAGAGATGGAGCAGTGAGATTGTGGCACAGCCTCAAGGAGAGGAGAGAGTGTGTGCATGGATACGGTGGCAAAGATAAGACCATGAGTGATCTCCATAAGGTGATTAAAGGGGCCACAGTAGAAGCATGAAATTGTGGTGTGTGAGTGGTTTAGTCAGAAAGTTGAGCTGTGCGAATGAGCTCTGCCTGGCATTGGAAGTGGTGACATGGTATAGATGCCAATGGCTCCTTGCGGACACTGCACGGGGTCCTGATGAGATTCAGTAGGGCGTGAGAAGCCCTCTGTGCCCACCTGCCTACCATCGTGCTGGGAACTAAAAATAGCTTTGATCTGCCTACCTCACATCTGTTCATCCTCTCAGAGCCAGGCACCTCTCACAAGGCCCTCCGTCACCCAGTGGCGGCTCACTCAACAGGAGCCAGTCAAGGCATCTCATCTGCTGGTGTAAATGTGGGTTGTGGGGTTGAACCTGAATGTATTATTGGTTGTACCATGGAAAAATAAGTATGAGAATTTCAATCCTAAGGAGGTTGGAATTGTAGTCACCAAGTAAGGCCTTCAGGTGAGGTAAGTTCTAGTGTTCCTGCATGAAGAGTGGAAGAGCTGACACTGCAAGGGGTTTTGTGGTGCCGTGTGAAAATGTATTATCTGGTCTAATGTTTTTTTTTTTTTTTTTTTTTTTTTTTCCAGTAATGCTTAGCTCTAGAAATTAATTTATTAATTATTATTTTATTAGGGGAAGTAATGGTAAAGTCATGGAAATTCAGGGATCAAAAAATGTGGGAACCCTGAAGCCCTGAAAAGTGCTGTCCTAGAGCTATTATTATTGTGCCCACGAAAAAGACACTTAACCCTAGTTTGCTCCAGGGAAACTGTTGCTGTAATAAGTATACTGTGAGGGACGGTTCAGACTGAATGCGATCTTGCACTAAAAATAGCTAGATTTAGCTCAACGGATAGAATGCAGGTGTCGTGAAATGCATTTTTAAAAGTTGAAGTTCTTTTTAACCTCAGAATGACGTCTGAAAAATGTGACGCTCCTGTGCGAGGCGTTAAATAAAAACAGTGAGGTGCAGCACAACGGTCAAAGATGTCCATTTAGCACGTTTACACAGAAAAACAAATTTTAAAAAGCGCAGTCGGCTGCAAATTGCATTGTGAATTCCCTTTGCATAAAATTGTCAGCTAAATGACTACATTTTTACCAGCATTACTTCCTAAACAGTGATGACTTTATGGCTATAATCATACAGTATATGTCTATTTTATTTATATATGGCTGAACTGTGCTGAACTCACTTTGTCACTTTCAATGATTTGCCGCTTGTACCTGCACAGTCTCACTAATAGAAATGTACACTGTGTATTTAATAATAATAATAAAAAAATAAAAATATTTTTTGTTGTTGTATTTATCATTACAGTGTACATGGTGTACTGTGTGTATGAGAGTTTGTTTACATAATAAAGTTTGTCCACAAAATGTGTGTCTTGTGCAGTTTGTAACTACAGTATAGAACTGGTGAAACAACATTTCATTCCACTGTGTACTTGAAAATGGCCGGAAGATAATAAACCAAATTTGACTTGACTTGATTCTCCTTTTATTTTACTCTCTTGTCAGTATCCCCAGAGTTTTCGCAGATCTTCTGCAGGTCATCACATGGACCTCACAGGTACACCGTTCTCCTCACTATAAAACTCTTAAAAAGCTATTTTTGATGTGACCAAATTATTGAAGTTGATGTGGCTATTTTATCATTCCACTGAAATGGCCTCTTTAAAAAAAAAAAAAAAAATATTGAAGTACAATTATTTTAATTACCAAAGTTTTTTTTTTTTTTTTTTTGGCATTTGAAGGTGCATTTTTGTTGATGAAAGTTGTTTCATGCTGTATGGTGGCTTTGATGTTGCCTCCATAAAAACAATAACTGCAATCACAAAGGCTCAAACTGTGCCAAATAAACTGACAGGACGGCGATCTGGAAAGCTACATATGTTAGCGGCCTCTAATGAGCCTCGACGAGATTCCTCTTACGCATAACAATTAAAAATACAACCCATTTTTCACTGTCGATTTCTTTTTAACATCGTCCTCCATTTTCACCTCCTCCCCTGAAAAACAGGCTCCTCTTCAGTCATATCTTTGCTCCAATTACTTTGAGGAGGATGAAAGGAACTTGGCATATTGTGCAGCAGTGGTGCGAGTTTAGGGAGGGTTACGCGTTGTGTTGGGTGAGGGATGGCACTGGAACATGGCTCTCTGACAGAGAAGACCAGCTCAGCACACAGCAGCCTTCTGTTGGTTGAAGCCCTGCTGGGCTGCTGATGTCTTGATGCATCTCCTCTGTTCAGGGAAGAAAAAGGCCTGTCTGCCTGCCTGTCACATACATTTGAATGAGTAATGATTACCTGCGCTGTTTAGTGCTAGGCTGAAGTCAGTGTGTGTATTTGTGAGAGAGTCAGTGAGTTTTTGATATGGATCAGCAGAGAAGTAAGTTTGAAGTAAGTTTGGAGCAGGAGAAATAGAAATAAACCTTGTTTAAATTGTCAGCTTTACGCTAAGCTAAAATGCTATTCCTAGCCATTTTACATGCACGTTACCAGGCACGATCATATTTTTTTATCAAGAAAATTCACATTGGATCATAATTTCTTTTTTCTAGTAAGACCTTTGATATTAGGGCAAAAATCATATTCTTGATAATAATCTTTTTATTGTTTTCCTGTAAAAATATCAAAAAATCCTTAAAACAAGATCAAATTGGTTTATCTTGTTTTAGAAGCAACATTGCATAAGATATTTAGGTTTTTCAGAGAATGTATTTTTAACATGTGTATTTTGTGTTACTGTGCTGGCAGAGTTTTTATAGTCAAAACAAGTGAAAAAATCTACCAGTGCTGAAGAAGTAATCCAAAGTATTAGAATATGTTACTGACCTTGAGTAATCAAACGAAATATATTACAAATTACATTTTACAGCATGTATTCTGTAATCTGTAGTGGAATACATTTCAGAAGTAACCCTCCCACCCCTGAAAATGTGACAATGTACATCTAGGGTTGTATAACTGGTCACCAGTTTTTCCACTTTTAAATCACATTCACTGTTCTAACGTGTAACAAATAAATGTTTAAAAATATATATATTCCATGTAGGCTCTTAATTAATATGAGGTCAAAAAGCTAAATTAATAATAATTATACAACAGTTCTGTAAAATTCTGTTTAAAATGGTTTAAGGTGGAGTATAGCATATCACACCACATGTGTCAACTTTCCAAAAGTATTTAATGTCCACTGCCCATATATTTTACAATGGTACTGAATGAAAATCATATCCATGCACTATGGTATGTTGTTCTCCAAGGTACTTCAAAGAATATCATGGTATTACCAAGATGCTATATCCAAAATTACATGGTAGAAAATCTGTTTGGCCTAGCTTTGCATCTTTATATGCTGGGTCCTTCTCAATTATAGACCATGAACATTAAGGAATACATATTTCTCTGTGTGCAATTATTGATTTATTTACTTGATACTTGTTCACTGACTAAATGACTGAAAATGCACTGTTGAACATTATGAGGAGGGACCTAATTGGGAGAGTTAACAGAACTGAAAATATGCTGTCACCTCTCAAGGGATGAATCCATTGTGCCATTCCACATTTCGGGCACATTTCCAACAGAAATTCAATTATGAGGACATTTTGCCTGCACCATATATTTAAATAAAAGCATAACTATAATCGCACAACCGGCATTAATTGGGAAATAATTGCTACGTCTCTGCACCTGTGCAATGCTAGATTGTGTGCGCTGTATTGGCACAATGACCCATTATTTGGTTCACGCTCTCCCTCCTACAGTATGTTGTAATCTCTCGTCCTATGTGGCGTTAGTAAAAGCTCATTCACATTGATGTGTTATGAACTGCTAGTTCTCAAATCCTCACCCAAAAATTTTTTTTTCTCATCCTTACTGCACTGTTTGTGTGGTTCTCAGTCTCTATTCTGTCTGATTTAATCTCTCTCTCTCCTGTTTTTTTTTTTTTTTTTGCTGTCTACTTATTCTTTGCTTTAGTGCTGCTACGGTCTAAAAACAGAAGTCATTTGATTTGTTTTGTTGTGTTCAATTACCAGCTTTGGCTGCTTCATTCTGCTCTGCCTTTGCACTCTCCAATTTAACATGTATGGAAATGTATCCGAGAATAAGGCACATAATCAGCATCAGCACACAAATTGTGATAAATGAAAAAACAAGATCTCAACTTCTAAATACAGGCACTCCTGTCCCTCTAAATCATCTGAGATTGGCTGTATTATGTGGTTGAGGTGTTAAAATGGTACAAAATAACTGTTGACAAGAATGATTTAACATCTTAGAATCTAAAATCAATCTATTTTAACTTCAGATTTGTGGTCGACAATATATCGCAGAGGCCGATAAATCGGCCGATATTCAGAATTTTTTAATTATCACATCGGCCTGACTATCACCCCTGGAATCGCGAGTTGGAATCCAGGGTGTGCTGAGTGACTCCTGCCATGTCTCCTAAGCAACCAAATTGGCCCGGTTGCTAGGGAGGGTAGAGTCACAGGGGTAACCTCCTCGTGGTCGCGATTAGTGGATTAGTGGATTCTCGCTCTCAATGGGGCGCTTGGTAAATTGTGTGTAGATTGCGGAGAGTAGCATGAGCCTCCACATGCTGTGAGTCTCCACGGTGTCATGCACAATGAGCCACAGGCTGTCGTTGATAGTAAGTTGTTAAGAGAGAATATAATATAATAATAATATAATTTATGACAGTCCGGTGTTGAGATATAAGAGTAAGAGTAATAAAGTGCAGTGCTGATGTATTTTGATTGTGGGAGATCAAGAGTTCAAAAGTCTGATTGCTTGGGGGAAGAAGCTATCATGGAGTCGGCTGGTGCGGGTCCTGATGCTGCGATACCGCCTGCCTGATGGTAGCAGTGAGAACAGCCCATGGCTCGGGTGGCTGGAGTCTCTGATGATCCTCCGAGCTTTTTTCACACACCGCCTTGTATATATTTCCTGGAGGGAGGGAAGCTCACCTCTGATGATGTGTCTGGCAGTTCGCACCACCCTTTGCAGTGCTTTGCGGTTGTGGGCTGTGCTATTACCGTACCAGGCGGAGATGCAGCCAGTCAGGATGCTCTCTACAGTGCAGGTGTAGAACCGTGTGAGGATGTGGCGGTTCATTCCAAACTTCCTCAGCCGTCTCAGGAAGAAGAGGCGCTGATGAGCCTTCTTCACAATGACTTCAGTGTGGATGGACCATGTGAGTTCCTCAGTGATGTGGACACCCAGGAACTTGAAGCTGCTGTCTCTCTCCACTGGTGCTCCATCGATGGTGATGGGACTGTGTCTTTTCTTCTGAAGTCCACCACAAGCTCCTTTGTCTTACTGATGTTGAGGGAGAGGTTGTGCTCCTGACACCAGTGTGTCAGAGTGTGCACATCCTCTCTGTAGGCTGTTTCATCATTGTCAGTGATCAGACCTACCACCGTCGTGTCATCAGCAAACTTAATGATGGCATTGGAGCTATGTGTTGCCACACAGTCATGTGTGTACAAGGAATACAAGAGTGGAGTGAGAGAGAGAGGCAGCACAGAGCAGATGTAATCTCTGATTAGTCTCTCAAAGCATTTGCTGATGATGGGGGTCAGAACAACAGGACGCCAATCATTTAAGCAAGTTATTTTTGATTGCTTTGGAACAGGCACAATGGTCGATGTTTTAAAGCATGTGGGGACTACAGACAAAGAGAGGGAAAGGTTGAAAATGTCCGTAAAAACACCAGCCAGCTGGTTCGCACACGCTCTGATGACGTGGCCCAAAATGCCGCCTGGACCCGCGGCTTTGCGGATATTCACCCGTCGGAAGGAAAGGGTTACATCCGCTACAGAGACGGAGAGTGAACTAACCTCTGTAACTTCGGCCGCGAGAGCTCTCTCCGCAAGGGCGGTGTTATTTCCCTCAAAACGAGCAAAAAAATTATTTAGCTCATCCGGGAGAGAGGCAGCAGTGTTCATGGCAGAGCTTTATTCCCTTTAAAGTCCATGATGATGTTAATTCCTTGCCACATGCTTCTAGAGTTGGTGGTGTTAAACTGTCCTTCAATCTTGTTCCTGTACTGGCGTTTTGCTGTTCTGAGGGCATAACTGGCTTGTTTATGTTCCTCCGCATTCCAGGAATTGAAAGCGGAGGTCCGCACATTAAGTGCCACGCGAACATCGCTATTTATCCATGGTTTCTGGTTCAGATAGATCTGTGTTGTTCTGGTTGGAACGACGTCCTCCACGCACTTTTTGATGAAACACATTACGCTATCAGTGTAAAGCTCGATGTCATCATCAGAGGCGGACCGGAACATCTCCCAGCCCGTGTGATCAAAACAGTCCTGTAGCGTAGAGTCTGATTGGTCCGACCAGCACTGGATCATTCTGAGGGTGGGTGCATCCAGTTTCAGTTTCTGCCTGTAAGCGGGCAGAAGCAGAATGGAAGAGTGGTCCGATTTGCCAAATGGTGGGCGGGGGAGGGATTTGTAGCCATCCCGGAAGGGAGAGTAGCCATGGTCCAAAACCCGGTCCCCTCGTGTGTTGAAACTAATGTGCTGGTGGTATTTTGGTGCGACTGATTTGAAACTGGCTTTATTAAAGTCCCCGGTCACAATGAATGCGGCCTCAGGGTGCGCGGTTTCCTGCTCACTTATACTCCCATACAGTTCCTTGAGTGCCCGGTCTGTGTCGGCTTGTGGCGGGATGTACACAGCTGTGATAATGACCGCTGTGAATTCCCTCGGTAGCCAGAATGGTCGACGCAGAAGCATGAGAAATTCCAGATCAGGAGAGCAGAAAGACTTGATAGAATGTACATTCCTCTGATCACACCAGGATATGTTGATCATAAAACATACACCACCACCTCTGCTTTTACCTGAGAGGTCTTTCGCTCTGTCCGCTCGGTGCACGGAGAACCCCGCGGGTTCAATGGCTGAGTCTGGAATATCCGCAGACATAACAAGTTTCTGTTAGGCAGATAATGCAGCAGTCCCTCCTCTCTCGTTGGAAAGAGATCTGCGCTTTCAGCTTGCATAGCTTGTTATCCAGAGACTGAACATTTGCCAGTAGAATACTGGGTAGCGGGGGTCGATTTGCGCGGCATCTTACTCTGATGAGAACGCCGGCTCTGTTTCCCCTTTTCCTCCTGCGTTTCCGCATCTGGACTGCCTAGACAAAGGGCTCCGCTTGCGTGTTTGTAAACAGCGGGTCGGCATTGAGGAATTTGAAGTCCGGTTTACGTTGTGTGTAATTGCTGAACCAATGTCCAAAAGTGTTTGTCTGTCGTAGACAATAAGGCAGACAACATCCAAGACAGAAAACATAAGAATTGTGAACAAAACAAACAAAACACTACCATGTTGTGTCGGAGCTCGCAATGCAGCAGCCATACTCGGCGTCATCTTGAGTCCAAAAGCGCTTTACATGTGCTATGGGTAAATGTCTTATTCACTATGCACTGTATGTGCAGTTGGTTTGATTCTGTATTTTTTTAGAAAATGCAATTGTTAATGCGCACATGCCATCCATGATTGCTGCATACTGTGTACTGTTATTTCCTTCTTCCTAATATATTAACCATTTCTTCATGTGCAAATAAATTACTAAAATTTGATGACTAAACAGAAATCAGAAGAAACTGCTATCTACCATTTAAAATACAATATTTTTTTTTTTTATTCTTTTTTACAAAGTTAAAGGTTAGTGTGAAATTGAGTAAATATAGTGCTAAATAAGAGTTTATTCATTTTTAGCAATTTTATGTTTGTTATTTACTATATTAAATTATATATCGGCATTGTATCGGCCTATCGGCAACCCTGCTATCTGGATATTGGCATCAGCCATTAAAAAAACCCATATTGGGGGCCTGGGTAGCTCTGCGAGTAAAGACGCTGACTACCACCCCTGGAGTCACGAGTTTGAAATCCATGGCATGCTGAGTGACTCCAGCCAGGTCTCCTAAGCAACCAAATTGGCCCAGTTGCTAGGGAGGGTAGAGTCACATGGGGTAACCTCCTCATGGTCACTATAATGTGGTTCTCACTCTCGGTGGGGTGTGTGGTGAGTTGTGCGTGAATGCCACGGAGGATAGCGTGAAGCCTCCTCACGCGCTACGTCTCCGCGGTAACACACTCAACAAGCCACGTGATAAGATGCGCGGATTGACGGTCTCAGACGCGGAGGCAACTGAAATTCGTCCTCCACCACCTGGATTGAGGTGAGTCACTATGCCACCACGAGGACCTAGAGCACATTGGGAATAGGGCATTCCAAATTGGGGAGAAAAGCGAAAAAATAAAAATAAAAACATATTGGTCGATCACTACTTCAGATCACCAGAAAGTACACAGACCACTAAATATACACTTTGTGTGTATTTATAAATGTACTGTACAGTTTGTTGGTATAATATTCTGTATTGTTTCAGGGTTGAACATGCTAATTCGGTTATTTTTGCATCATGATGGGCTTTTGCCTGGTTTTCACTAACCTTCTGAGAATGTTTACCTTTCCTACAATAGGTTGTGGCTTCTATTGACTTCAGAGAGTGTAAATGGTATAAATCAATGTGCTAATTAAAGGTGCACTTAGTGATTTTTATTTTATTTTTTTTATTTTATTTTTTTCTAATTGCTAAACTTTTAAACAAAGAAATGGTAATGGTAGAATATTAATAGAATGTTTAAAATTAAGTAATCTCACAGATGGTCAGTCTTAGAGAAACAAAGCTGCCTTATTACGTACTGTATGGTGCTGGGCACACGTTCATTAGCGCCACCATGTTGAGATCACTTAATCAGCCAAATATCATTAACTTCATAATCCCCTGTAATTGGACACTTTCATTTGTGAAATAAATGAATCATGGCTGATCGCAAACTGCGCATTGTTACGATGACATCGGTAAGTATGATTTATTTATTTATTTATTTATTTTTGCATGATGCTGCATCTACGCCCCTAGGTGTTAGTGCAACATAAACAAGAATAATGATTTCACCCTTAAATTTGAGATAATAATTAAAATATCTGTTCCATCATCATCTGCTCTAGTTTATGCTGTGAACTGCTTTCAGTAAGTCAACCTTCAGCAGTACTTGGGGACTTTACTACTTACAGTGGCATAATTTTAGAAGCTCGAATGTTTGGGTTTTGATGACACAATTTCACACAACCGAAAATTTTAATTCAAGTGTGTGTTACTCTCTCTTTGACGCTGAATAAGCCATAGTCTTCTTGAGCAGTACTAAAAATAGACTGCTGAATGTGGCTTGCGCGGAGAGGATCTGGTGTCCAGACTAAAGCATTCTGATTCTTGGCTGAGATTAAAGACCTTGAATTGGCAGCTGGCTGGAAAGCGAGGAGAGTGGGTCTGAGGTCAGAGCGGCATGGGCGACCTGCGCTCCCTTACTCTGACAGCATGGAGTGAAATGGGGCCAAACTCCATCAGCTGTCAATCATCGGCTGTGATTTATGAGTGGCCATACTCAAACCATTAGCTCTGCCTCACCACTGGACAGCTCCAAAGGAAGCAGAGGCCTACTGTGTTTGTGTATGTTAGAATTAGAGGAAGCTGTTATGCTGAACCGTATATGGCTTGTCTGTGGTTCTCTGTGATCAAACGCTATTGATGGATTTATCTTGTTTGCTGATGTGTGAGTTTTGGTCTTTTCCTGTTCTGTCACTTTTTATTTTTGATTTGCTCATGGTTGGTGCTTTAATCAATGGTTTGTGCTTTAATCAATAGTTTGTAGACAGGTAGATGATGAAGACTTTGCACAACTTCAGTGGGAATGTTTTTTTTTCTTCTTCTTCTTTTCTTTCTTTTTCTTCCCCAAGTTATGGTGGCAGAAGGCTGAAGAGTTTGTATAAAGTAGTGATATTAAACCAGACATGTGGACAGTATCAACATCCAGCATCTTCTATATGCAGAAATGTTCAGTAGTTATTAAAGAAAAAAAAAAAAAAGAACTGCTGTTTTGGCATATCAACAGTCGACAAAAGTTTATTATTGTTTTTAGTTTTTTTTTTATTGTTTTTTTGTACCAAAGAGCTACTATATTTTTTACCATATCTACATATTTGTCTGTGTTAGAGTGTACAGTTTTTTACTTCCATTTTCGAACATTTGGATGGCCCTGAAAAAAACCTACATAAAACAGTTTTCTGATTCATTCTGGTGCTTATTGGTTGTGGAAAATGTAGAATTTCTCACTCTGGACATATGTCTATAAGTGTTGCAACAAAGCTCTGAAAATAAGAGTCTTGGTCTGAATGCTCATGATTTTGTGAATATTGTTGGGAGCATTGCATATTTTTATTTAGTATTAACATATTAAAGGTTTTGTCTTCTATACTTTTTTTAAGTGTTTGAAACCTTTCATCAGATTTACAAAGGGTCAAACTCAAATACTAAAGCACTAAAGCAGGAAATTACTGATTTACTGTATCAACTTCTGATTGATTGCCCTTTCTTCTACACCCAGAGCACCTTGGCTCATGTACACAGTCACTTCCTGTTAAACGTGGAGGCTCTGTCCGAGTTTTGGTCAGTTTTGGATGAGTAGATGTGGGTGTTGGAACCAGAAAAAACAATGACTCCATGAGGAGGATAACTATGGGTAACTGGATGGAGCCATTCTTCTTGTTAACTCGTGTTACATTACATTCATATCACAACATTTGAATCTCATTATTTGCAATCACCCCATTTTCCTGCTATCCAACTACACATATCTACAATAATTTTCCATGTTATTAAAGTAAATGAGCTGCCATGTCACTGTTCTTCCCCAGGAAACAAAGTCTCAATAAAGGTAAAAATTGACCCCAGACACCCAAAAATGCTGCCGGAGTGTTGCTTGCTTGGGGCTGTGCACGGTAGGCATTTTTCAAGTCTGCAATCTCTCTCCATACAGCTTACACTTCTGCTTTCTATATCTGAGAGGCAGCTTAGATGTAAGAAACTCACGCCTCCCACACATGCTCTTGTTTTTCAATTACCTCCGTACACAAGTGCACATGTTGTAAATGCTTTACTGCATTTAGACAGGAGTGCTACAGCAGGACTGGCTCAGTTGACAGCCTACAATATGTTTGCGACACAATGTGCTTTTAGATTTAGAGCGAGATGGTGCCTTAATGGAGGTCAGTTTGCACTATTTAAACCACCGTGATTGTTTCTTTAAATCCAAGGTCATGCTTGGATGACAAAGGCACGCAGAACACATTGTCGGTTGCCTAGCAATGTTATTCATTGATATTAAATCCACACTTCAATAGTCAAGACGGTGGCACTTGCGGACCCTCCGAGCTTGGGGTCAGACAGAAATATTGCTTTTTGCATTTACAAATGACAGACAGAGAGTGTGGCTATCATGTTCATCCCAGATTGATCTCTCGGGTGGAACAGCCATGATGAGCATGTTTTATTTGAATATTTCCCTTTCTGTCAGACTGTTTGTCACAGTAGGAAATGCCTGGCTTTTTCACCACTCTGCTGTGGCATTTCTTAGAGAGAATAGAGATTAGGGTAAGAAATGACCCGGCTGTGCATTGTCTGTCAGTGCTCTGTGATCAGGTTAGGAACGCTGAATGAGAGATGAGGTAGAGTTAATTGAAACTGCTCGGATACATTAGGGGGTGAGCACCATTCTTGCCTTCATATAGAACACTCCCTCAGGCATGTTTTTGCCATGCAGATTGATTGATATGGTTTATGTCGATTGCATTTTTGTCTCCCATGGGTATACAAAGATAATTAACTCCAGCGTGTATTTTTTTTATATACACTACCGGTCAAAAGTTTTGAAACACTTGACCGAAATGTTTCTCATGATCTTAAAAATCTTTTGATCTTTAGGCGTATGCTTAAATGTTTGAAATTAGTTTTGTAGACAAAAATATGATTGTGCCACCATATTATTTTATTTCATTATAAATCTAAAATGTAATAAAAAAATAAAATAAATAAAAATAAAAAAAACGTTTTTTGAAATTGATGACTTGGACCAAATAATAAAGAAAAGCAGCCAATAAGTGCCCAGCATATAGATGGGAACTCCTTCAATACTGTTTAAAAAGCATCCCAGGGTGATACCTCAAGAAGTTGGTTGAGAAAATGTCAAGAGTACATTTCTGAACATTCTAGGCAAAGGGTGACTACTTTGAAGATGCTAAACATCAAAACCACCAGTCATGGAAATTTCAAAAATTAATATATATATATATTTTTTTTTTTTTTTTTTTTTTTCTAGTTATGCTCTTCTCTGAAATTTTTTGCTGGCTAAATATTGGTCAAAACAATTTATTTTTCTCTTTTTTTTTCTTCAATGAATCTGTAGAACTGGTTCACAAATTGGTCTTAAAGGGATAGTTTACCCAAAAATTGTAATTTTTTCATCATTTACTCACCCTTGTGCTCAAACTCGTTTGACTTTCTTTCTTCTGCGGAACACAAAGATTTTTTGATGGATATATGATGTGTGTTTGTTCATACAATACAAGTAATACAAGTCAGTGGGGTCCAAACCTTTAATTTATGGTTTAATCCATGTCTTCTGAAGCAATACCATTAGTTTTAGGTAAGAAATCCAAAATGTGCACTTTGCACATGCTTCAAGCATGAGGTAGTGCAACCAAGTGTCAAATTATGATCGTGCCAAGGAGACTACAGATATCAAGATTTATAGTGAAAATAATTTTGGTCTGTTTCTTTGTGTTCAGCAGAAGAAAGTCAAACATGTTTGAGATTTAATCTGGGTGAGTAAAAGTAAAGAGAATCATAATTTTTTGGGGAACCATTTCTTTAATGATTAATTAGCAATTTGAATGTTATATATAGACTTCTGATTAATTTTACACCATGTTAAAGATTTATTTGTGATTTATATATACAGTGCATCCGGAAAGTATTCACAGCGCTTCACTTTTTCCACATTTTGTTATGATACAGCCTTATTCCAAAATGGATTAAATTCATTATTTTCCTCAATTCTACAAACAATACCCCATAATGACAATGTGAAAGAAGTTTTTGAAATCTTTGCAAATTTATTAAAAAAAAAAAAAAAAAAAAAAATATACCACCCACACATGTACATAAGTATTCACAGCCTTTGCTCAATACTTTGTTGAAGCACCTTTGGCACCAATTACAGCCTCAAGTCTTTGAGTATGATGCTACAAGCTTGGCACACCCATTTTTGGGCAGTTTCTCCCATTCTTCTTTGCAGGACCTCTCAAGCTCCATCAGGTTGGATGGGGAGCATCGGTGCACAGCCATTTTCAGATCTCTCCAGAGATGTTCAATCGGGTTCAAGTCTGGGCTCTGGCTGGGCCACTCAATGACATTCACAGAGTTGTCCCGTAGCCACTCCTTTGTTATCTTGGCTGTGTGCTTAGGGTCGTTGTCCTGTTGGAAGCTGAACCTTCGCCCCAGTCTGAGGTCCAGAGTGCTCTGGAGCAGGTTTTCATCAAGGATGTCTCTGTACATTGCTGCATTCATCGTTCCCTCAATCCTGACTAGTCTCCCAGTTCCTGCCGCTGAAAAACATCCCCACAGCATGATGCTGCAACCACCATGCTTCACTGTAGGGATGGTATTGGCCAGGTGATGAGCAGTGCCTGGTTTCCTCCAGACATGACGCTTGCCATTCAGGCCAAAGAGTTCAATCTTTGTTTCTCATGGACTGAGAGTCCTTCAGGTGCCTTTTGGCAAACTCCAGGCGGGATGTCATGTGCCTTTTACCGAGGAGTGGCTTCCGTCTGGCCACTCTACCATACAGGCCTGATTGGTGGAGTACTGCAGAGATGGTTGTTCTTCTGGAAGGTTCTCCGCTCTCCACAGAGAAATGCTGGAGCTCTGTCAGAGTGACCATCGGGTTCTTGGTCACCTCCCTGACTAAGGCCCTTCTCCCCCGCTCGCTCAGTTTGGCCAGGCGGCCAGTTCTAGGAAGAGTCCTGGTGGTTCGAAACTTCTTCCATTTACGGATGATGGAGGCCACTGTGCTCATTGGGACCTTCAATGCTGCAGACATTTTTCTGTACCCTTCCCCAGATCTGAGCCTCGATACAATCCTGTCTCAGAGGTCTACAGACAATTCCTTGGACTTCATGGCTTGGTTTGTGGTCTGACATGCACTGTTAACTGTGGGACCTTATATAGACAGGTGTGTGCCTTTCCAAATCATGTCCAATCAACTGAATTTACCACAGGTGGACTCCAATCAAGTTGTAGAAACATCTCAAGGATGATCAGTGGAAACAGGATGCACCTGAGCTCAATTTTGAGTGTCATGGCATAGGCTGTGAATACTTCAGTACATGATTTTCGTTTTTTATTTTTAATAAATTTGCAAAGATTTCAAACAAACTTCTTTCACATTGTCATTATGGGGTATTGTTTGTAGAATTTTGAGGAAAATAATGAATTTAATACATTTTGGAATAAGGCTGTAACATAACAAAATGTGGAAAAAGTGAAGCACTGTGAATACTTCCCAGATGCACTGTGTGTATATATATATATATATATATATATATATATATATATATATATATATATATATATATATATATATATATATCACAAACAACTTAATGCCAATATGCTCCTATGGTAAGGATATTTTACTGATTTCTGTTTTCAAAGTGGTAGTTCATAGGACTTGCTATTTGGTTTTCATTGCAAATTTGCTCTTCCCCATGCGTGCCAGTTTTTTTTTTTTTTTTTTTTTAATGGATATCTTTAACACGGTGTAAAATTAATCAGAAGTCCATAAAAAGCACAGTGTTGATGTGCTGGTCCAAAATGTTGATTCACAGTGATATGCTGGATTTTTTTGGACAGTAATCATTGAACTGTGTTCATTATACCATCATGGCTTGGTTGTATTCGTTTAATTAGTCATTTAAGGTTTGATTTCCTCCTGTCCTCAAAGGAATCCTGAATGCAATGTCCTACAGAATATGAAGGATGTGTTGGAGATAGAATTTCCATCACCTACCACCCACGGAAAATCTGTATGTTGCATATTTTCCTCTCATTCGCTGCCACTTACAATTAGTTCCACAGTGCCATCATATCTGAAGCTCTCAGTGTTTTTTTGCTGCTTTTCTCTTTACATTTCACCGGGAGAGGTGGGTACGGATTTTCTTTAATTGTGTTGTTTACAGATAAGATCATTACAATAACAAAGGTGGCAGAATCTTCAGCACTATCAACAGCTGTTTATTCATAGCTCCACCATTTATCATTTTGTGTGTGTGTGTGTGTGTGTGTGTGAGTGAATGTTTTTTTTCTTTTTCTCTTTCAGCTTGTGGGTTGAAAGGGCACAGTGTTGTTTATTCACAGTCTCTACTGCAGATTCATTCTTGACCATCATTAACATTCTGAAGTGAGAAAAGTTTACTTGACCAGATGTTGAAATATTATCTTCAATTCTTTTAATGGATTATACAGGGGGAAAGAAAAAGCCTCTAATTATCTGAACAGCAATATGTAAACAAATGCAGTGGAAGAGAAGAGAGCAGAAAAGCTAGAATGGGGGGATGTGTAAAGATTCTCCAGCCTGACTGAGGTGTATTGCAAAGGAGGAGGATTCTATGGTGGGGATCAAGCACATATTTTTAATTCTTCTTAGTTTTACATGTAAATTCAAAACTTTTGTGTGTGTGTGTGTGTGTGTGTGTGGTTGTGTACTCAGTGTTTCAGTGTTGAGTGTGTCATCTGCTACTCTTATCGGCTTGAGTCGGACATTCCAGATCAGGTCTGCAATGACCATCGCTGTCGCCAGCTTTTCAATCAGGTCTGCCTTTATGAGTGTAACACTTTAAGATTTGGCAGTCAGCAGCACTGACCCTTGGCTCATACAAAAAGCCCTTCACATTAATTTTAACAACAGAACAATAACATTTTGTTAAAAGGAATAGTTCACCCAAAAATGAAAAATCTGTCATAATTTGCTCACCCTCATGCCATTCCTTTCTTTCTTAGGCGGAACACAAACAAAGGTTTTTTTTTTTTTTTTTTAAGAAAATCTGAGCTCTTTTGTTCCTCACAAGTGAATGGTGACCAGAACTCAGGACGTCCAAAAAGGACATAAAGGCAGCATAAAAGAAATCCACATGACTCCAGTGGTTAAATCCATGTCTTCAGAAGCAAAATGATAGGTGAGGGTGACAAACCGATCAATATTTAAGTCTATTTTTACTCTAAATCTCCATCTTTGACCAGCCCCAACCAGTATGTGGCTGAATGTGAAAGTGAAAGTCAGTTCCACACCAGAATGTGGAAGTGAAAGTGTAGCTTTTTACAGGAAAACATTACTTAAAAGATGGATCTATGGATTTATGTTTGTAATGACATTATGGTTTGTAAATTATGACAGAATGTTCATTTTTGTGCAAACTAATCCTTTATTATTTGAATCACATTTACATTCTTTACGATCTATTTGTCACTGCAGTGGCTGAAAGGTCTGCCCACCAGTCGACAGAGTTTTAATACTGTATTTGGATAATGTCCTTATTGCAGCAAGTTAATATTCTACTGTACTCCATGACTGATTCCAGTACAGCTCACAACAACACTGCATTCAAATAATCTACTAAGAAAATCACTTTATTTATGTGCATATTAAAATACTATAAAATACATATTTTAATACAGCAAAGCTCAGTGCAAAAAATTGCCTAAAAATAATTCTCAATTTCTTTCAGCCAATCACTGTGGAAATGGTCACATGAAACCCATAACTACTGTTTATTTATTCAGAGTAATGCTCAAGTGGCATTACAGCTCCAGTGTTATGATTATTGAACTGGACTTGCTCTTCAACATTTGTAAATACTGAAAACAATTTGGAGTCATCGGGACAGTTAAACTCGGAGGACAAAACCAACTGCAATAAAAATAATGATAACAAAGAGGATCAAGATTAGTGTGTTTTTGGTTGACCTTATACTCCATTTTGCCTGATTGTGGAATTCTGATTCCCTGAAGTCACCCGCCTCTCTATGATTGTACCGAGTCCATTCATGTTCCCGTCCACCAAGAGAACTTCCGCAGTGGTCTCCACCATAATCCGATTCCTCCCAACGGCTGTGACTATGTTTCCTACTGTAGTTCCTCCAGTAGTCGTCTTCACTGCAGGGTACTGTATGGTTGTCATTTAAAGTTGTGGTATATGTTTGTCGGTGCTCACAGTGATGTTTTTTCTGTCCTCCCCTCATGGTCATCCAGGTCTCATCCTCATGAAAGTCTGCATTCATCCTTTCCTATTTAGTTGGAGCAATTTTTGTTCTCACAATATCACAAATGTAAATGAGAGGGCAGGATTATTAATAGTGCTCTTGTATAAAAAAAATTAATAAACATTGCAAACCATCTTTTATGTAATTCTTGATGATTAAAAAACATTGATCAGTTGTGTTGCCTAGGAAAAGTAAATTATTGACTTTGGGCATTTTATTTGTGTTCTGCTGCTGGCATTACTTTTTTGAGTGCCCGTCTCTGCTGTGCCCCTGGTCTTTTTCTGGGATGAACTTGTGGGGGCAGGGCCTCCTCCTCATCACTGCAGTTCTCATCCCTCTCTTGGAGCATGGCCTGTTGCCTGGAACTTCCTTTTGCCGCTAAATTAGCTTTGTATGGTTTCTGTTAGGATGACACCCAAGCATAATTTTCAAAGGTGAGAGTATTGATACCCTGCAATTTTCAACTGGTTGGTCATGATCCAAAAATGAGTTGAAAGTCTGGTAGAAACTAGATGAATTAGGCAGATGCCAAAATGGACAGGTTGTGTGACATGCCCTCAAACATTTTGGTACTGGGTTGGGTCACAACTTATGTCCAATGTACACTACATTGCCAAAAGTATTCGCTCATCTGCCTTTAGACGCATATGAACTTAAGTGACATCCCATTCTTAATCCATAGGGTTTAATATGACATCGGCCCACCCTTTGCAGCTATAACAGCTTCAACTCTTCTGGAAAGGCTTTCCACAAGGTTTAGGAGTGTGTTTATGGGAATTTTTGACCATTCTTCCAGAAGTGCATTTGTGAGGTCAGACACTGATGTTGGACGAGAAGGCCTGACTCGCAGTCTTCGCTCTAATTCATCCCAAAGGTGCTCTATCGGGTTGAGGTCAGGACTCTGTGCAGGCCAGTCAAGTTCTTCCACACCAAACTCGCTCATCCATGTCTTTATGGACCTTGCTTTGTGCACTGGTGCGCAGTCATGTTGGAACAGGAAGGGGCCATCCCCAAACTGTTCCCACAAAGTTGGGAGCATGGAATTGTCCAAAATCTCTTGGTATGCTGAAGCATTCAGAGTTCCTTTCACTGGAACTAAGGGGCTAAGCCCAGCTCCTGAAAACAACCCCACACCATAATCCCCCCTCCACCAAACTTCACAGTTGGCACAATGCAGTCAGACAAGTACCGTTCTCCTGGCAACCGCCAAACCCAGACTCGTCCATCAAATTGCCAGATGGAGAAGCGTGATTCGTCACTCCAGAGAACGCGTCTCCACTGCTCTAGAGTCCAGTGGCGGCGTGCTTTACACCACTGCATCCGACACTTTGCATTGCACTTGGTGATGTATGGCTTGGATGCAGCTGCTCGGCCATGGAAACCCATTCCATGAAGCTCTCTACGCACTGTTCTTGAGCTAATCTGAAGGCCACATGAACTTAGGAGGTCTGTAGCGATTGACTCTGCAGAAAGTTGGCGACCTCTGCGCACTATGCGCCTCAGCATCCGCTGACCTCGCTCTGTCATTTTACGTGGCCTACCACTTCGTGGCTGAGTTGCTGTCATTCCCAATCGCTTCCACTTTGTTATAATACCACTGACAGTTGACTGTGGAATATTTAGTAGCGAGGAAATTTCACGACTGGACTTGTTGCACAGGTGGCATCCTATCACAGTACCACGCTGGAATTCACTGAGCTCCTGAGAGCGGCCCATTCTTTCACAAATGTTTGTAGAAGCAGTCTGCATGCCTAGGTGCTTCATTTTATACACCTGTGGCCATGGAAGTGATTGGAACACCTGAATTCAATTATTTGGATGGGTGAGCGAATACTTTTGGCAATATAGTGTATCTGGGTACTGAAGCAAAACCAGTTGATAACCATTGTATTAAACCACCATGTGATAGCATCTGTTTTGTATAAGAAAAAAAAAAAAAAAAAAAAATAGTAGAACAACCAGAACTGCTACTCGGATACTGTATGTTTTTTAGAATTATACCCGTTTGTGTGTCTCTTGTTTCGTCCTGCTCCAGATGTTTGGAGTTGACCCAAACAACTCTTCCTCATCGTCTTCCTCCACTGTCACCACAGGCTTTGATCTCGATGTTTTTTTGTCAGTAGACTTGTGTTGGCTTGCGGCCTGTGGGAGGAATTGAGTGAAGAATTGCATGTTAAATTACATGTGAGGAATTTACTTGCTTTTGTCTCTGAACTCTCTTTCTCTCTTGTGAATGCACAATGCTCTCTCCCTGACCTGGATCCTGAGAGGAGAGGACCTGATTAATGACATCAACTGCCCTCCCTAAGGTGGCAACTGTCCAAACTACATTTGGCCACAGATCACTACAGAGGTCAGCTGTAGGCAAAATAAACTCCAGGAGTGTTGGAGTGACATGAGAAGCTGCTCGACTAACGTGATTTCAGGAGAGCTTAGACACGAGGGGAACATTGATGGTGTTGTTTTAGCTTTTATCCAAAGGAACTGCAGCTAGATTGTCTAGGAGATGAACAGAACCACAGAGGAAAATTACAACTACAAAAGAAAGGGGGGATTCAAATCTTAATGCCCTTGGTGTTGACGCTGACTTTTTCCATCAGTGCAAAATGTATGGTCAAGGTCAGTAAAAAAATACATTAAGTTCTATGCATTCCTTTATAAGGATCCTCCACACATTCTTCAATAAACATTGAAAACCTCTGATGCTGTAAAGTCTAGGGTGTACTTTGTCCACATTTAGGGTCGTCTCACACACGGTCGAGCACTCAACCTTTCAAAGCATACTCTTTTGACCGTGATCAAATTGGTTCAATGCATTTTTACAATGACTACATTGTGATACTCATGTAGTAGTCAACGGCAGGCGCATGTGTCGACAATGCACACAGACGATTACTGTCCATGTGACAAGAAAATTGGGGCCGCATGCGGACAGTATGCACAGGCAGTGCTGATGATGAAATTTGCGTCACGCATACTGTGTGTGTTCCATACAGCAATGCGGACAATTGAAGTATACTATGGCCTTAGTGTTCAACTTCACCCAAACTACCGGAGGATCAAAACAAACATCAATGTGCTCACTGAAGAAACAATCTAATGTGGGACCGTAGAAGATTGAATTTTAGGTTCTTCTGAACTTCTTACTTGCAGCATAACCAATTTAGCCCTAGCTACACCAACACTTTTCCCTGTGTGTCTTAAGGAAGACTTCATGACCTAATGCATTTCAGGGCTGCTCATTCTTTGTCAAACCCTGGCCAACATTTGTATATTTAAAGCTAGAAAAAGAAAATGGACCTGAATTATTCAAATCAGCATTTGTATGATTCATGCTTCATTTTCAAAACACTTGAAAATGTGAGGGTCAATCTATAAATGCAGAACTAAGACATGTTCTTCAAGGGAGTATTAGTTATTGAGCAGAGTGGCTTCAATATTTGTACACAATGAGAATGATACCCTTTCTCAAAACAGAGGCATCTCTATTTAGCCACAGATCAAACTGCAGGACAGCTCCTCATAACAATGAGGCAGTTCTAACTGGAGATCTTTTGGCCTCAGCAAAATGTGTGTATTCAACAGCCTCAAATTGGGTTGCTTGGGCTTTCATAAAGTTCAGCAGTTCAAGTTAGCAGTGATCAGCTGTGAAGTGATTCCAGTGGAATTGAGGCCTCTCCACTCCAGCCCTCTTGAGAACCAGTAAGCCTTTTGGCAAGGTTAAACTATGACAACACGGTCAAGATATACCAGCTCATTCCGCTTATATAGAGGAAAAGCGCAGTACTCGCCTCTTGAATCGTCTGCTGCTCTGTGTGAGCGGGATAGTGTAGAAGAATCCAGTAGTTGGTTTAAAGCTGTACGAACATACAGTATTAGCCACTGAAATACAAGCATGCATATGATTGCAATAAATAAAAGGATCTTTAATTAAATAGCTCTTTTGTGCAGTTTTGACACTGCATTGAGCTGTGGCCCAGGCTGAAGTCCTTTAGTAACTCTGAGTCTGTCACCACTGTGTAAATCTCACTCTTTTCTAGTCTGCACCACTTCAATCCAACTCCAACGTAGCCCATAGGCCAGCCTAATGGTTTAAAGCAGGAGTGGGAGTCAGTGTAGCTGGGAAAGGGTCAGAGGAGGGTTCCCAAACCAGAGCATCTCCTTCTTTCTCCCAGACAGATAAATCTGCCGCAGCCCACAGGCTGCTCTGAACACTCCAGCCCTTGTTCATATGGTCTCCATTAAAACTACTGGGCTGCTGTGCCAAAGCATCTCACACTCACCCTTTGTGTGGCTGGCCTGGCTGTCTCCAATGCTTGAGGCCTGGAGAGGTCCAGTGGGCCCTGCAGGCTGGCCTTTGACAGAACCTTCCTTAGGGCCTGGTAGTTTGGCTTTTCATTGTAGCCCAGGCCTTTCACACTAAGCAGAAACCTGGCAATCTCTCCTGATGAAGAATCAAAAAGAGAGGTATCTGTCGATAAAAAGAATCAAAACAGCATCGCAAACCATCAACATTATCAGATGTTAAGCAGGACCTTTTTCGTAAAAAACATCCTAAATTGCTAAGGTGCCATTCTCATTTAATGCATTTTTGTGCGTCCAGCTGTGCTGTTTTTCTTTTTTCTATATAAACATGTGCAAGCCGGACATCTTTGATCGTTGTGGAACATCTTGTTGCTTTTCCAGTTGTTTTTTTTTATATTGCCTTGTCAAGTAAAAAAAACCAAAAAAAACTAAAATGGAAACTTTTAAAAATGGTAACGGCAGAACCTACGTTATGTTATATTAGTTGTGCTGCTTTTTTATTGCAAGAATGCGTTTGGTCTGAATAACCCCTAAAATTTCCTCTTTTTTTTTTTTTTTTTTTTGGTGGAAACTGGAAAAGTGAGGTTTTGATTCTGGTAAAAATGGACTGTGATTGCTGATTTGCATAATTCACAGATAAACCCCAACTGAGCTGGACAGCACGGTTTAATGTGGATGCATGCTGCAGTTGACCTAGATGCTTACCAAACAGACAGAAATATCCAACCAACTACAACCTGCATCTGCAGACTACATTTTCATTCCAAGGGAACAAAAAACGCATTTTCCTAACAAATGGACGGTAGCAGGAGCACAATGTAGAAAGACCTCTTTGTTCATAGAAGAACACAAATGTGTGTCTAATATGGACACCTTGCATTCTTCACTGTAATAAATATGCTGGGTGCAGTACTACGCCAGTGTGCATTCTCTTTGTGGCAGCCCAACTGAATGTATACCACATTCACCGCATTGATGCATGTTAGAGGTCTTATCTTTCTGGTCCAGCTGCAGCCAGCCTCTCAAGGTTGGGGGAATAAGGCCTCAGCATAATCATAGATCACAAAGTCCCCTTTCAGGAGACAAACATGTCCTCTCTCCCTGTGGAGGGGGGAAAGATACTGCAGGGACGACTAGAGTCCATTGATGAAGGAGAGTCAAGGAGACTGTGGGGATGGTGAGGCAGCTAAATCCTTGTCCCATACCTTGTTGATCAATGTAAATGGCCTCTACACACACACTCACATACTTACCTGTACTGGAGCTGGAGGAGGATATCTTCATGACAGAGTCTGGCAGGTTAGACATTAGCCTGTGTTCAATAGATAAGAGAAAGGTTAACAATGATTACAGAAGCATCAGACTGTATTGCATTTTGTTAACAGAGGTCCTGTTGAAAAAAACATACATACACAACAAAATGTATGTAAAAATACAACAACTGCTTTTCGCTTTAAAGAACTTTCCATTCCCTTTCCTGAAGACTGCAGACTCTTAAATTTCCAGTCAAGAAAGACAATCTTTGCCTTTTGCAGAGTTTAACCAGCTTTCGCAAAGCAGTTGAGTGAATAATTCAGGCTGAATAAGCACAGAAAGCCTCTGATCAGCAACCACTATCCATGGCTGGGGGGGGCATACTTGGCCTTGGCCTCCTGGACCTCAGCTGGGTTCCTGAGAGAAGAGAGCCAGGGCAGAGTTCCACACTGCCAATGGAGCAAGCAGTAGCCCAGCACCTCCATGTCCCCTCGTCTTGAAGGGGCTACATGTGAAAAAAAAGAAAAGATAAGAAAAAGGGGAAGGGATATGAATGTTTGTATAGAAGTGAGTTAAAACCATTTGACTAAATGGCCCAGCCATTGGCAGCTGAAATACACCCTTAGAAAAAAGGTATTGAAGGGGTGTAATGATGGAGAGGAGTATTTTGTTTTCTCAGCTGGTGCCCTGGAATGCCTTATAGGCTAACAGGGCTTTTCTAAGAGGGGCTGAGAGTTGAAAGAGTAGGTCAGTTTCCTCCCACCAACGCTCTCTCAGTCTATTTCTAACTCCTCGCATCTGTCTCACATGCCCTCCTCCTTCGGCTGGTCTAGCGACTCGTCCTAGGAACCTGATCCTCACGGCCTCTTACATAATCCAGACAGCCTGTGGCCCGGCCCGACACTTTCTCCGATAGAGAGCCAAGCAGTAAAATAAATGTCTGGGCCCAAATTGTTCCCACATGTTCCTGGGTTCCATGGGGTCTCTTCTACCCTTAAGAGAAGAGTCTGGAAGTGTGTGCATGTGCTCCTTAGACCTCCTTCATATACACTTCAGCGATAGCAAATAACACAACTGCCATCTAGTGTAAACTCAAAACTTTAAAGCTAAAAAAAAAAAAAAAAAAAGAACCTAAATGTATCATAAAATTAGTCCATGTGGCTCATGCTTCATATTCCAAGTCTTCCATTGGCACGAAATATGTTTTGGTGAGAAAGACACTAAAATTTAGGAAAAAAAAAAATAAATAAATAAAATAAAAATAAAAAAAAATCAGTAAAAAACTTTGGTTGTTTTTAGCACTAAAGTGAAGGGAGGGGGGGGAAATCTGGTTGTTTCTCACTAGGTTGTGTATGCATTTCAGATGACTTGGAAAAAGATGCACAAGCATCACTTTTATGATAATCTTGGGTCCTTTTTAAATTATGACAGAATTGTTTTTTTATTTATTTTTTTTTTATTTATTTTTTTCTCTCATATTTCTTTCACAGCCTCTGAAATAGGTAAGGAAGAAGAAAAATGATGCCTATTTAATCTCCCCAAAGCCACACTATTTTATTTGTCTGGCAGTGCTAAACAACTCACAGAATCAATGCAATTATTCTTGCAGGAGAAGAAGAGGTGAATAAGTAGGGGTTAGGGTTACTCTTCCAATAAGTCCAAGAGATTATTAGCAAGTCTTCCCAAGAGAGCTGGTTTTACACTTTCAAAAGCTCTATGGGAGACTATACCAGTCCAGTTTTGACAACACCACTCTAAGCTGCTAACATTACTGTAGACGCATCTGCTTATGAACAGCCCATTGAGTGTGAAGTAGCCTAATTTCAACACCCTGATTAGTCTTATGCCAACCAGAAAAATAGCTGCAACATTTAGATATGAAATATTCATTTTTGGTACTGATCTTGGATCCCGGCTATTAAATGTGAAATGGCCAATACGTAAAAATTTTCATGTAATATTCGCCTTATTTTTTGCCAATGTGTGAACGGCTTGTAATGCAACTTTACAAACGAGCCCTTCCCGGACTGCCTAGGTTGCCTATTAAAGCCTGTAGACTGATTTTCATGTGAAGGGAGCGGGTCGCTTTTGCCGGGAAAATCCAAAGGATGTGACGTTTTGCGCGCTCCCGAGAACCTTGCCTCAGTGCTTCTCTTCCGCTATTCAACAGCGACAACAAACTGCAACACTAGGTAATGTTATCTTAGAGATGGAATCCAGCAAACGGTCGGCTCCAAACACAACACCAACTCCTACACAAACTCAGAGTAAGCAAAAAAAAAACATGTACTGATCCACGTCTGGCTAAGCGGGAACGTGATCGTGGTCGAGAGAAAACTAGAGTGAACATCGGCAGGACATTTGATTCCTGGAGGGAACTCAGTTTGGTTTTGGGGATCAGAACCGACCCTGAATTGGTGTTGTTCTTATTTGACAGGTAAGCTTACATAACTGCAAAGCATGTGAAATATAGTGCCATAAGGATTGATCTGTGTAATTTTAGCTAACTTGATCTTGCTTGCTAACGCTGACGAATTGCAAGCTACCTTGCTTCGTAACTTTCAAATAATTTCAACGATCTTCTCTTTATAATAAAAGTAAAGTATGCTGATTCACAGTAACTGACATAATGTTAATCTGTAATTATTCAGCAAGGTAAACTACAATAACAAATTAAATGAATGCTAGACAATGTTCAAGATAATGCAAAAAGCTCCATTCATTAGTGTAACAACTTGGTTATACAGAAAATATATACATTCTATTATTATAAAACAATAGCACATCGATATATCAAAATGACAGTTGTGATGGAATCACATCAATACTGAATTGTCAACATATTTATAATGTACAGTATATTTTATAAACAGCTACTGTCATCATCCACCAAATTTAGCTAACAGCTATTGATAAAGCTGGCTAGATAGCTAACGCCGACATAGAATATCATATAAATGCAGTCAATGTATCATGCAAAGAAAAGTGATTACTTCAAACTACAGTCTCGCATAGTCAGACCTATATCCACAATTTGTTTTAGCCCTGTTCCAGCACTGGAGAGTCAAATATAATATAAAGTCTCAAAGTTTGTAGTAAAACAATCATAACTGTGTAATTTTAATTATGCTACCTCATCTGTCAGCATGATGCCGGTGAATTACATTCAGTCTCTTTGTTTTGGTTGATGCTCGCTCGCATCCCTATGGAGTGTGTGCGCGCGATCACGAGCAACAAGCTGCAGTTCACTTAACGGCCACAGGTGTCATTAATAACAAGGGTTTCTGAATCTTACATACTGCACCTTTAAACTGAAATATATATTGGGTCAGACTGACCAATTATGGGTTGACTTTAAACTAAGGACATTAAATAATTTTTTTAATAATAAATTAATTATTTCTAGCTAAATTTAAATCTGAATTGGATGTTTTTTGTTTGTCTCGCTCATATACAGGAGTTAACCTCCCGTTAAACATGTCCCTTCATGAAAAGCTGCAACTTCACCAATATGGGTAAATTAAGTCACATCATTTGTTCGTGCCTAGAGAGTGTATTAACTCAATACTGTAACTGCAGTCCATCTCCTGAGAAATTACATATTGACTGCATTCATCAAAAGGGAAAATCTCTACCTAAATCCATGACCATCACTGATCCTGCCATGCCCATTAGAGTCGGTCTCTCTGCCCGCTAGTCAGCAACACAGTCAGACCCATTTGGCCACCTAAATAGGTTCTTTATTTTTCTTCTGCCCTTGACCAAACAAATTTAGCAAATGAAAATTTACTTGAAAAGAAGAAGAAATTACCTTGGAGAAACACCTCGTAAGTACCATGTAAAAAGGCCCTCTTCCCTCATTATGGGCACTATGACTAAAGACCAAAGTGCACAAGATAAGACACACTTTGTAAATATTTCACACACCTCGTTAATAGGGAGAGGAAGGGGTGGGCTGCCTGGCCCAGTCCTGACACCATTTCACTTATAAAAAGAGTGATACACAAGCACAATGTTTTCCAGGCCTCATGCAACACCTTCCATCAGACAGAAGCTGTTGTTCATAATTACGGCCTATTGTTATTCTGATTATCCAAAGCGCTGTGTCAAACTCTTGAACTTCTCTTCCTGAATTTCTGGCTGGCTCACTTCAACCCTACAGGTGATAATTAGGCCTTTAGCACGGGGTTCAGCAGGACACAAAGTGCCTGTCTCTGCACTCCTCACCATGGTAACAAATCGACATCTACACAGGATGCCAGGGGCCAGAAGAAAAGGAACACTCTGTAATCTGCATTCATCTACAGGGCAGACGGTGCTAATGACCTACACAACAGCTATCAGCGTCCTCCATCAAGGCATCTAGTGCAGTGACGTCAACTCAGCCACTGATATTGTTGAAAGTGGCAAAAATAAGGCCTGTCAAATTTACAGCCTCACTGCATTGAGTTTAGGTTTGGGAGTGGATTAGGGCACTGAACTCCCAAATCGGTATGTCAGTGGTTAGGTGTTTTTATAAACTCTCTTGTGTTCTACCACTGGCCAAATGCAGTATGATTCTCACTGTACAACTGCCCATGAATTTATGGAGCAGTAAGACAGAATCAGGACCATATGTAGAATCCTGTGCATGTAAAGTTAACAAATTACATTAAGCAAGAACATGGTTTTGTCTGAATGCAGCCAGACCTTGGTCTGAACCTGAGCATGATGTACCTTTGGATTTATCAAACAATATGTCATATTTAGTTCACGCTTTAGTTCATGTTAAAGTGAACTAACACACTTGCATTCCCATGTACTCATCTTCTACATATAAATAAAATGGTGAGAAAATGTTGAGAACTTGTTTCAGTCAGGGTCCCCACACTTTTTGACTAATGAATTTTTAATGGCCTTTCTTTGTTTGTGAATACTGGATATGGATTAAAAATAATAAGATTTAAGCCCTATTCGGACGGGATTAAAAAAAAGTATGTAAAGTATGTAAAGTATGTCTGTAAAGTAATTATTACTGTGGATGACTGTGTTTACCTTTGATTCGCATGGGATAAGCGATATCTGTATCGCTGAGATGGATGTTTCTACTGCATTTACACAATGCTGTCATGCGTAACTGACCCCAGAAAATGTATTTAGCTTTGCTGATTAATTATGCAGGGAATATTAAACACTGAACTTGATCAAAAGCAGAAGTTAAAGGCTGACTGAATGGACAGTGCAGATTCACTGGCTTTTTACCAGCATATCAATTTGCATGGGATAAGTATAACCAGGGTTTATATTTACCGGGCAATTTATAGTAGCTAAAAGACACTGCAATTTTTGCACAGTCCATAAACAGTCTGGAAAAATTACTAACATGATCAATTCACACAGGATTAAAATCAAAGAGAAACTTTGGTAATTATTACATTGCCCCACATCCCCATATAAAACTAATCCTGTCCAAAACGGGCTTTAGAATGATTTGGTAATGAATCATTCAGATCAATGCATAAACTGTTTGATTGATTCATTGAAAAGAAAAGACTCAAAAGAACGAATATCTTACAAATCAGATGGCTTGCAAGCAAGTTTTACTCTATACAAGAGCAATGATGTGCCGATTAAATATTTTTAAAATGAGTATAACTAGAAAATATTTATAATCACTATAGAAATTACCATTATCTTTCTAGGCCTGAAAAAGACAATTTAAAAAATCCCTGATATTTCTAGGTGTTCCTTAACTGTGGCATCCCTGTTCAATCTACATAAAATCTCTGATTTGTAATAAAACCTGCTACATAAAAAAAGCCCAACCCTGATAAAACTTTAAATCTTTATATATGTTTCTGCTGACTGTGCATCTTTTTTTTTTTCTCACTCTCTCTATATACACAACAAAATTAACAGCAACAGAAGCATGGCTATTAGCGAGCTTTACCACTGTGTATTCTTTATTGAAGTCCTGTAATGTCCTATAGCCAGTACAGGCAAAGATATTGGCTTTGAGCCCCAGTTCAACAAAACATCAAAGTTTTAATTAATAGTAAATGCATACAAGATGCAGGTTATGTCTTTGACTAATTAGGGAATTCTTGAATTAAGTCTGCCCAGGTAAGCATGGACAGAACAATCAATATCCAATAAAATGGACTGTATGCAATTTACGAGTTAATGTGTTTCCAATAGTGTGACCCAGTGTTAAGGACATGATACGGAGGTGTCCAAGCAACAAATACAGGGCATCATTACAGGGAGAGTGATATGCATTGTAAATTCAACATACTTGACCTAGAAGCATATCTCTCTCTCTTTTTTATTTTTTTACTGGGGGGGGGGTGGGGGGGGTGAACCTCCTTCCTTTAAAAGAGATAGTTCACTCAAATAAGAAAATTCAAGGGTGAGTAATGGCAGAATTTTCATTTTTAGTAACTATTCATTAAACCGGGCAATGCAGAACATGTGCACATAACAGCAAATGTGTTTCTTTCTTGGTAATACCTGTGTAGCTTCAAAAATAACAAATGACCGATTTCAAATTACCTACTCCTTTGTGAGCATCAATGCTTGTATACTCAATAGTGCCATTGTGTCCTTTCTTGGGGTTCTCTTTGTACTCTTTATGCTGGCCATTAGGACAGTATCTGTATGAGAGACCGTAGTCAGCCAGGTACACCTGCAGGATAAAGTCAGGATAAATTCAAAAACATGTTTTCTAAACTGAAACCATCCTCAATGTTCTATCTGTTAGTGCAAATCTAAAGGAAACAGGTTTAGTTTTTAGGTTGTGACAACTTTTAAATATAATGAATTAATGTCTCAATTGGCTAAGTTCCATATGTTATCAATGCTGGCTGGCTGTCAGCACTCTCAGTCAAGTATGAGACACACTTGCATTGGTACTGTACACAAAAAAAGATAACCAATTGTTTAAGATGACCTTATTGATTGTGGTAATATGCATGCAGACTCACCTTGCTTGGATCTCTGTGTCCCAATAAGAGATTGGCAGCCTTAATGTCAGCATGGACATACTCGTTGTCATGAATATATTCTAGCACGTCCAGCTGTTGAGGGCAAAGTGACAGAGGGGAAGGTTAACATGAATAATTTAGTAACATCATAATGACCTACCTTAATGACACCAGACAGATAAGCTGGATGCAAGGCAGGTGTATTCTCTGGCAATTCAACTTAAGCTTATTGCAGATACACTATATTATGCAGTATTGTAAACAGGGTTCCCAAACCTTTTGACTTTCTATGACTTTCCAGTCATTCAACAAGGATTGTTTTAAAATAATATGAAAGAGTTTGCACTCACAAAGAGCAATTTTTAGCCAATTAAAAAGTGGCTGAGCATAACCAGAAACATTTAAAAATCACTACAGAAATGTGCATGATTTTCCAATGATTTTTTCTTTTCTTTTTTTATGTCCCAGTAATTTCCATGACTTTCCAAGGCCTGGAAGGTCGTCATCTTAAAATATGCTGGTATTTCCATGACTGGTATTTACTGATATTTATTCACATGGTTTTCCATGACAGCAGGGGCCTGGTCTAAATGTCTATTCAATGAAACACTGCTTTTAAAGTCCAACAGAAAAAGGCAATTTTTCTATTTTCAAGCTTATGTTTTAATCAAATCCCTCCATATATATTGATGCCACATTAAATATACTAATCTATATTACAGGACTCATAAACACACAATAAAACTAAACAGGTTTAATAATATTTATAATGCAAACTTAATGATGTACATGAAGTACAGCACTATTTTCCAGAAACCTTGTTGAACACTACGCCAACAGAGAGGTCTCACCATGAGGACACCCAATCGTAATACTGTGGCCTTCCTAAATTGTCCACCATTCTCCATAAACAGCTTCTGCAGATCTGTGCCCAGCCGGTCCATCACCATGAACCTGTACCTACACAACCACAAAACAAAATAAAAATGGAACTAAATCTACAGTTAGCAATACTGATACAATAATACTGTAATGCACATTTGCCATTTGGTTAAAGGCACAGGTTACCCAAAAAATTGTGTTGTTCCAAACCCATATGACTTTCTTCCTTCTGTGAATTACAAAAGGAGATGTTAGGCAGAATGACAGCCGCATTCACCTTCATTGCATCTTTTTTCTTCACACCGAATGTGAATGGTGACTGAGGCTGGCAGTCTCTAATATTCTGCCTAACATATTTCATGTTTCATGGATGAAAGAAAGTTTGGAACAACATGAGGGTGACGGAGGGTGATTCCTTTTATTTCAAACTGATACATTTCATATCATACCTTATTCCTTTGTATTCAGACAGTCCAGACCCCCAGTAAGTTGGGATACCCAAAAACTCCAGTCGTTTAGACTGCTTCCAACTGTTCACTGTGATAACAGAGTTAAGTCTTTCACCATTTTTTTATTTTTGCACATGCTTTATAAAACACACATATGAACGTTTATCTCTCACACACACACTTTCTCCAGTCTAGCTGAGAAGGGAATCTGTCTTGTCTGGCAGTGAACCAGACTGACAGGTGGTCAGGGGGCCTTTGGAGAAACCAGCATCATTATCAGCAATTTGGTCACTCACTCTGAATTAGAGCTCAAACAAGCTGGGATTGCACTAAAGACCACAGAGGTGCATGCTTGCTTTGGTTTATTAATTCGCCTAGCCAGGCTAATTTACATCTATAGCCACTTCATCAGTGACATGCACTCCATGTTTGAGAACTCTCAGATGAAGATGAGGGGTCTTCAGCATTTTCATTCAACACTACTCCAAAGAGTACATCTGCTTCTCCCTCTTTCAATCATTATAAAATCAGTGTTGATGTTTTTTTTTTTTTTTGGTTAATAGTTCTTGCATAACTACAGAAATAATTCCATCACAGAAGAGTGACAGAACAAGTTCAAAACAACTAATACTTACTAGAATTTGGCTTAGCTGCCCGTTGATAAAATTTCAGCTCTGAGAATAAAGGTCCATTTTCATGATATTCCTGAAAATGTGTATGGAAATTAGAAGCCTTGTAGATTCTTGAGAAAATACTTATCCTAACTATGTGTTTATGATGACCACTTACCACTTTGATCACAAAATCGGTGTTATCTTGAACAGGAACATCCACATCACAAGAGGCTGTAAAATGTGAACATATATATTTATAAACCAGAATTGACTGTCAGTTTACATCTACTTAAAAGCATATAAACTAGTTGCTATCCAAGTCTCTGTCAATTTCCTCATAGAGTAGAAAATTCCCTGCCATGTTCACCAATCCCTTGCCATGATGTCAGAAGTGAGGGCAAGTGGTAGTGCATTAGAAACTACATACTGTATGCCTGACGACCACATGATGGCAGAGTAAATAATTTCAATCACTGTGGATATGTAGCAGAGATCATGGCCTTAACCTTGATCTTATGTTTCTCCTTTGCAATACAAAGGCTCACAGTACTCTGATTTATTGTACCCTGGGTTAAAATGAAAAATATAATAATATACTAATATATATATATATATATATATATATATATATATATACACACACACACATATATATACATACATATATATATATATATATATATATAAATGTGTGTGTGTGTGTATTAGTTTCGTTAAATGTTAATGCAGCATAAAGTAATTACCCAAGTAAATCAGTCCAAAACCACCTTTCCCGATGATTTTGCCGATACGCCATTTATTTTTTTCTGAATCTGTTAAGATCCATCCGTCAGGGAGTGGTGTGGGCAGTGTGTGTTTCTTTGGAGCCATGATGTTAAAATGTTATCAATAAAGTTTTCTAAAGAATAATATTTACGGACGGACAAACGACTCGAAGCAAAACTGAAACAATGGGCTGTTTTTGGAAAGTCCTTGCCGGACCAAATTGACTTATATTTAGCTGTTGTTCCACAAACAAACTTTGTAATACATATTAACGTGCTCTTTTAAAATAATATCAGCATCATACAGACGACAAGTTACAATGCAAAATAATACTAACTACGGAAACAGCATTAGCCAGAAAGATAATTCAAATATTCTGTACAGTATTAACAGCCCAGCTTCAGTTCTCCTCACCAGTCTTTACTGCTGCTCGACGTGTAACTTCCTGAAAGTTGTTGACACTCCCGCGGAATCCCCTCCAAACAAATAACAACCAATAAAAAACTCGAATCTGCTCTCCTTCCATTATAGCAACCAATCAAATGCATACAAGGGCGGAATGAAACGGAGCACTTTATACTGCAGAGCACAGATTTTCTTATTCGCAGCTTCTTATTTGACGCTATCCGGTCTACCTTAAAAGACTCGACGCTTCCACGTTTGCCAACTTCGCATTCGCGCTCGTCTTAAAGGGGCCGTGCCGTTTTTCCGTCCGTTTCAAACGAATAAAACCTTTATTTTTATCGCATATATGATGCTGGTTTGACAGATAATGCAATTTACTATCAAAATAAATAGAAACATGAAATGCATTCTTTAATTTTGGACCATATGAAGCTGGGGTGTGATAGAAAAGGTAATAGCCTATCACACTAAAAAGGCACATTTTATTAAAGCTTTCTTTACATGTGGAACTTATAAGCATGTAAATTATGTAAAATTCGTTTAAATTATTTGATAAATCAATTGAATATTCAATACAATCTCAATTTGAACAATTATGATTTTTGCCTATAAAATTTAAAACAAAAGAATAAGAAGAATAACATTTATGGGGGCCTGGTTAGCTCAGCGATTACTGATGCTGACTACCACCCCTGGAGTCGTGAGCTGGAATCAATGGCATGCTGAGTGACTCCAGCCAGGTCTCCTGAGCCAGTGTTTCCCAACCACTGTGCCGCGAAAGATCGCCAGGTGTGCCATGGAAAATTCCACAAAATAAATAAATGCATAAAAAAAAAATCAGGGATCCAAACTCCTCACCTTTTGGATTGTGAAGAGCAGTGATTAATGTGCAAAAGTGACTGATATTTATAGGCCTTAAGTGTCTTTCACATGACTCCCGTTAGCGATGCAGAATACATTGAAATCTATGAAGTGACGCCACTTTACACCAAACTGTTTTTCACATACACATTTTTGCTTCACCGATAATGTCTTTGAGAGTACTAAGCAACAAGAAATATTTAAAAAATGTCCAAATTTGTGAAGAGACATTGAATGTCTCATAATTTATTTTAATTAAATATTACCTTATCGTTTACGAATATCAGAGACCCCAGTTATTAAACTAATTAAATTCACCAAGAAAATGATTAGACCTAAACATAAACGAGTCCTTTTATTACTTTCTGCTATCAAAGCAACTGCAAGCTTTTTCTCTCTCTTCCAAATACATCTTTTCAATGTTTATTGTGCACACCTCCAGCTTTTTTATGTGGCAAACTCGTAAAATTGCCCCTCCGCTTTCTGCAACTCTTGTCAAGTGAAGGGCAATGCGGCGCTTGACACTGGCGTTGAATGGAGCGTTGACACCTCGACTCAACTCATGTGAAATGCGCTTTACAATGACGAAAGTACATTATTGAAACTCAAAATTATTATTATTTGTCTATTATTGTGGTCTTTTCTGATAAAAGCCACGCTCAGCAGTTTAAATAGGCTACTGTAGGAAAATGATACCGTAGATCTGCTTTGTGTTTATAATTAATATACTGAAGTCAGTAGATTTGTAGCCATGCAAGTTTTAATAAAGGAGAAGGTAAGGACATTATTGAAACTCACTATTATCAAACTATTATTGTTGTTTTTTTGGATGAAAAATAATGCTCAGACTGAAGGAAGACTATAGATCTGCTTTGTTCTTTTAATGCTTAAACACTATAAAGTCTCTTGGTAGATTTCGGTCATGAATGGTGCGGCGGATGGCTGCCTCGGTGTGAAGCTCCTCAGTTTTTTTGTTGTTTTTGTTTGTTTGTCCTGTGTTTAGTAATCTTTTTCCAGTCAGTTTTAACAGAGATGAACTGCTGAACATTCGACAGAATGTACCAGACAATCTTTTCCCGGTTTTCGAATATTCAGATGTTTTGCTAGACATTTTAGTTGGAGGCGCAGCTCTGAGACGCAAGAGACGCAGGCGAGGGAGACGAGCCGGTGCGCTGGTCAAACTCCGTCGGCACGGATTTCGAACAGCGCTGCCGAGTATTCACTTAGCGAATCTCCGCTCTCTTCCTAACAAAACGGACAAACTACATCTCCTCACCTGCACAAACAAGGACTTTTCAACCTCTGCTGCCTTGTGCTTCACAGAAACCTGGCTGACTGAAGCCATTCCAGACAGCGCGTTTCATCTGCCGGGCTTCCAGCTGCTCAGAGCGGATCGCATCGCGGAGTTAACAGGGAAAACGAGAGGCGGTGGAACATGCTTTTATATCAATGAAAGTTGGTGTACAGATGTAACAACGTTAAAGAGGATGTGCTGTCCTAATTTGGAAGCGCTCTTTATTAACTGTAAGCCTTTCTACTCGCCGCGGGAGTTTTCCTCGTTTATTCTGGTGAGCGTGTATATCACACCAAACGCGTGTTTGAACACAGCGCTGCAACAGCTGGCTGATCAAATCACAGAAATGGAACAACAATACCCGGACTCAGTTATTATTAATCTTGGGGATTTTAACAAAGCAAATCTCACACGTGAACTGCCCAAATACAAACAGCACATCACATGCCCCACCAGAGACAGGAACATACTGGATCATTGTTACACAACAATAAAGGATGCATATCGCTCTGTCCCTAGAGCAGCTTTGGGACTCTCTGATCACTGTCTGGTTCATCTTCTTCCAACCTACAGGCAGAAATTAAAATCAACCAAGCCAGTAGTAAGGACTGTAAAGAGATGGACCAATGAAGCAGAGCGGGAACTACAAGCCTGCTTCGATTGCACGGATTGGAGTGTTTTTGAGGCTGCAACCACAGACCTGGACGAGCTCACAGATACTGTTACATCATATATCAGTATCTGTGAGGATATGTGCATTCCTACTAGGACTTATTTAAAGTTCAACAATGACAAACCGTGGTTTACAGCAGAGCTCAGGCAGCTTCGTCAGGCCAAAGAGGATGCTTACAGGGGTGGGGATAAAGTCTTGTACAATCAGGCCAGGAACACACTGAACAAGGAAATCAGGGTGGCTAAAAGAAGATACTCTGAAAAGCTGAAAAACAAGTTTTCAACTAACGACCCTGCATCAGTGTGGAGTGGCATGAAACAACTAAAAAATTACAGGACTCCTACCCCCAACCCTGTAGGGAACCAACAACTGGCTGACGACCTGAATGTGTTCTACTGCAGATTTGAAAGGCCCAATCTCACATCCCACACCCACTCTGACCTTCACTTCACACAAACACCAACACCTCCTGCAACCCCCCTCCTCCCCCCTCCTGCTACTCAACCTACACTTAAAATCTGTGAGCCGCGTCTTTCGGAAACAAAAGACGAGGAAGGCTTCAGGCCCAGATGGCATCTCACCAGCGTGTCCTCGATCCTGTGCTAACCAGCTGGCCCCCATCTTCACACAGATCTTCAATAGATCACTGGAACAGTGTGAAGTCCCATGCTGCTTCAAACGCTCAATCATCATTCCTGTCCCAAAGAAACCAAAAATCACAGGACTTAATGACTACAGACCTGTCGCCCTGACGTCTGTGGTCATGAAATCATTTGAGAGACTGCTGTTGGCCCACCTGAAGAACATCACTGGACCCTTTCTAGATCCCCTTCAATTTGCTTATTGAGCAAACAGGTCTGTGGATGATGCAGTCAACATAGTATTACATCATATCCTGCAACATCTGGGCAGACCAGGGACATATGCAAGGATCCTTTTTGTGGCCTTCAGTTCAGCTTTCAACACCATCATCCCAGCTATACTCCAGAATAAATTACACCAACTCAGTGTAATGTCAGTGGATTACCAGCTTTCTGATGGACAGGCAGCAGCTTGTGAGACAGGGGAAACTCACTTCTAGCACCTGTACAATCAGCACTGGTGCCCCCCAGGGATGTGTGCTCTCCCCGCTACTCTTCTCCCTCTACACCAATGACTGCATCGCCAAGGACCCCTCTGTCAAGCTCCTGAAGTTTGCAGACGACACCACTGTCATCGGCCTCATCCGAGATGACGATGAGTCTGCATACAGAAGGGAGGTTGAACAGCTGGCTGTCTGGTGCAGTCAAAACAACCTTGAGCTGAACACGCTGAAAACGGTGGAGATCATTGTGGACTTTAGGAGAAACACCCCAACACTGACCCCCCTCACCATTCTAAACAGCACTGTGGCAGCAGTGGAGTCATTCAGGTTCCTGGGCACTACCATCTCACAGGACCTGAAGTGGGAGACCCACATTGACTCCATTGTGAAAAAGGCCCAGCAGAGGTTGTACTTCCTTCGCCAGCTGAGGAAATTCAACCTGCCACAGGCGCTGCTGATACAGTTTTACTCAGCAGTCATTGACTCTGTTCTCTGCACTTCAATAACTGTCTGGTTTGGTTCAGCTACGAAATCAGACATCAGAAGACTACAAAGGACAGTTTGGACTGCTGAGAGGATTATTGATTGCCCCCTGCTCCGCCTTCAAGAAATATACACTTCCAGATTGAGGAAAAAGGCTGGAAAAATCACTCTGGACCCCACTCACCCTGCCCACTACCTTTTTGAACTGTTGCCTTCTGGCCAACGCTTCAGAGCTCTGAGCACCAGAACCGTCAGGCACAGGAACAGTTTTTTTTCCCTCAGGCTATCCATCTCATGAACAGTTAAATTGCCCCATTGAGCAATAACTATGTGCAATATACAGTTTAGTCTTTTCTTATATTTATCCAACACATCCAACCTCTTCTGCCATTTCATTCCTCTGAAAAAACAAAACAAAAAACATTTGCACTGTACATAACAGGTTTGTATTTGCACTGTACATAACAGATTGTATTAGATTTGCACTACTCATGTGTATGTGTGTATGTATGTATGTGCGTGTCTGTATGTATGTGTATAATTAGTTTTATTTTTTATTTTGTATTATTATCTATGTCTTGCTGCTGTTTTTGTATTGTTTTTGTATTGTTGTACACTGGAAGCTCCTGTCACCAAGACAAATTCCTTGTATGTGTAAGCATACTTGGCAATAAAGCTGATTCTGATTCTGATGAACGATTCAAAATAATTCACTGACTCACTCATAGCACTAAGACGCTCATTTGTCGCCACCTAGTGACATTTCCAGAAGGGGTCACTGAACTAATCAGTTAATAATATTGAACAAATTTGAGAAACAGAAGCAAGCCTCACCAAAATACTCTTTATTTTGCAGCTAATTCTGCACAATTTTAAACTTGAATAAACTTGAATCACTAAAATAGCTGGAACTGGTGCTTTTAGATTATTCTTTTAAAAAAAATATCCACAGAAAAAATTTTCGTGTACCAGTGATTGCCTTACCTTTTTCGCCCCTCATGAGTTTGCATCCCTGTAATTTGTTGTGGCATAACAAATCTACAAATTAGAAAAGAATGATGTTTTTCATTACCCATTTAGTGCTCTTTCCACCTGTGACCTCACACAGCGTAGCCTACCTACCTAAGTGTGCCGTGGCAGAAAAAAAGGTTGGGAACACTGTCCTAAGCAACCAAATTGGCCCAGTTGCTAGGGAGGGTAGAGTCACATTGGGTAACCTCCTCGTGGTCACGATTAGTGGTTCTCGCTCTCAATGGGGTGTGTGGTAATTTGTGCGTGGATTGCGGAGAGTAGCATGAGCCTCCCTTGCTGTGAGTCTCCACGGTGTCATGCAGAGTGAGCCATATGATAAGATGTGTGAATTGACTGTCTCAAAAGCAGAGGCAACTGAGACTTGTCCTCCGCCACCCGGACTGAGGTGAGTAACCACGCCACCACGAGAACCTACTAGTGGGAACTGAGCATTCCAAAATTGGGAGAAAAAAGGGGATAAAAAAAAAAAAAGAATAACATGCACATTGTACAAGTGTATGAGATATCATTACACCATACACACGCTCCAATAATGAATTTTAAAATAACTGACTGGTCTCTCTGTTAGATATAGAGCTCTGCTCTCTACTGTTACAGTAGCCTGTAATGTAGTTTATGTTTCTAGATGTTGTTTTCTTCATGTTGACAGCTGATTTTATTTATGTATATATTTAATGATTTATTTATTTATTTCACACCATATTAGCTACACATTGAACAACACTTAATTCTAAGAAAGTTAATCAAGACATATGACCGCTAGAGGCCACTACAGTCCTCTCACTATAGAGATGAAAGTGCCAACATTAGGTTCTTTTTGTAGTCGCTGTTTCTCAGCCATCTTTAAGGGTGAATTGATGGTGACAGTGGGGGATGATAACCAGTCCACTGGACAATCACCATGCAAAGTTTCACATTTTTTCACTGTGAGGTTCCTACTTTATCAACCCATGAACTTGGCATATTGACCCAAAGAGATGAATGAGATTACAAAGGGCCAATTTTGGAGAGGTGTCCTCTCAGTCATCTTTAAGAGTGAATTAAAACTGACACTAGGGGTTGATAACCAGTGCCCTGGACTATCACCATGCAAAGTTTCAAACATTTTTACAGTGGCATTCCTAAATTAGGCACCTGTGAACTTGACATATTAACCCATAGAGATGAATGAGAATAAAAAGGCCCATATACAGGGGCTCTTTCTCAGTCATCTCTAAGGGTGAGTTAAAATTGACACTGGGGGATGATAAGCAGTCCCATGGACTATCACCATGCAAAGTTTCAAACATTTTTACTGTGGCATTCCTATGTTATCCAACGAGAACTTTGCATATTGACCCATAGAGATGAATGAGAATTATAAGGACCCATATAGAGGGGCTCTTTCTCATTCATCTCTAAGGGTGAGTTAAAACAGATACTGGGGGATTATAACAAGTCCCTTGGACTATCACCTTTCAAAGTTTCAAACATTTGTTATTTCTATGTTATTCCTACGTTATTCACTCATGTACTGCACATATTAACCCATAGAGATGAATGAGAATAAAAAAGGTCCCATATAGAGGTGCTCTTTCTCAGTCATCTCTAAGGGTGAGTTAAAGTTAACACTGGGGGATGATAAACAGTCCCCTGGACTACCACCATGCAAAGTTTCAAACATTATTACTGTGGCGTTACTACGTTATCCACCCGTGAACTTGGCATACTGACCCATAGAGATGAATGAGAATTGAAAGAGCCCATATAGAGGGGCTCTATCTCATTCATCTCTAAGGGTGAGTTAAAACTGACACTGTTGGAATATAACAAGTCCCTTGGACTATCACCATGCAAAGTTTCTAACATTTTTACTATGGCGTTCCTAAATTAGGCACCTGTGAACTTGACATATTGGTCCATAAAGATGAATGAGAATAAAAAGGGCCCATATTGAGGGGCTCTTTCTCAGTCATCTCTAAGGGTGAGTTAAAACTGACACTGGGGATTGATAACCAGTCCCGTGTAATATCACGCAAAGTTTCTAACATTTTTACTGTGGCGTTCCTATGTTATTCACCCATTAACATGGCATATTAACCCTTAGAGATTAAAGAGATTACAAAGGGCCCGTTTTGGAGAGGCTCCCTCTCAGTCAACTTTAATAGTGAGTTGATGGTGACAGTGGGGGATGATAACCAGTCCCCTGGACTATCATCATGCAAAGTTTCACAATGTTTTACTGTGTCGTCCCAACGTTATCCACCCGTGAACATGGCATATTAACCCATAGAAATGAATGAGATTACAAGGGGCCCATATAGAGGGGCTCTTTCTCAGTCATGAGTTAAAGCTGACACTGGGGGATGATAACCAGTCCACTGGACTATCACCATGCAAAGTTTAAAGCATTTTTACTGTGGCGTTCCTAAATTAGGCACCCGTGAACATGGCATATTAACACATAGAGATGAATGAGAATAAAAATGGCCCATATAGAGGGGCTGTTTCTCAGTCATCTCTAAAGCTGAGTTAAAACTGACATGGGGATGATATCCAGTCCCCTGGACTATTACCATGCAAAGTTTCATAATTTTTTATTGTGGCATTCCTAATTTAGTACCTTTGAGCTTGACATATTAACCCATAGAGAAGAATGAGAATTAAAAGGGCCCAAATAGAGGGGCTCTTTCTCAGTCATCTCTAAGGGTGAGTTACAACTGACATTGGGTGATGATAACCCGTCCCCTGAACTATCACCATGCAAAGTTTCAAACATTTGAACTGTGGCGTTCCTATGTTATTCACCTGTGAACATGGCATATTAACCCTTAGAGATTAATGAGATTAAAAAGGGCCCATTTTGGAGAGGCTCCCTCTCAGTCATCTTTAATGGTGAGTTGATGGTGACACTGGGGGACGATAACCAGTCTCCTGGACTATCACCATGCAAAGTTTCAAAAAATAATTCAGTGGTGTTCCTACGTTATCCACCCGTGTACTTGGCATATTAACCCATAGAGAAGAATGAGAATAAAAATGGCCCATATAGAGGGGCTGTTTCTCAGTAATCTCTAAGGGTGAGTTAAAACTGACACAGGGGGGTGATAACCAGTCCCCTGGACTATCACATTGCAAAGTTTCAAACAATTTTACTGTGGCGTTTCTAAATTAGGCACCCATGAACATGGCATATTTACCCATAGAGATGAATGAGAATAAAAAGGGCCCATATAGAGGGGCTCTTTCTCAGTCATCTTTAAGGGTGAGTTGATGGTGACACTGGGGGGTGATAAACAGTACCCTGGACTATCACCATGCATCTTTCTTCTATTATTTATTAACGTTACATATACAGCAGGTTTCAATATGAGTTGAACCATATAGATTATTAAGTTTTTATTGAAATATGCTTGATTCCTCTTCTGTGTACTTCTCTGTTAATTCTTTTAGTTGTTGTTTTTTAAATGTTACTTTATTGTATTAGTGTATTCTGATGTATCTGCAAACATCATAAATGGGGATGACCCATAGTACAGTTGCTTTAAATGCTATTTTGTCAATAAAAGCTTTTTTTATGTTGGGTAGTGTCATGGGCAACTATTTCCTCTTAACAGCCTGGACATAGCAGACAAGGTAATTAAATGGACAGGTCTAAGGATAAAATGTATTTAATGTTCCTTGAAATGTGTACATATTGATGTACTGGTACAAAGCATTTTTGAGATACTTCCCTATTGTTTTGGGATTCTCTCCTGTCTGACTGAAATCCTCTTTTGATGGGAAAAGAATTGTGAGTCTAAACCTTTATTTGAGTGTCTATTTTGACTACTGGAAAAATTCCCCAACAGCATCAATTATTTTATGCAGCAGTTTAGAGGAGCCAATGATTGTTTGGACATTTATAAAACTTTGAAATTTGTATCACCTGGCCTTTCCTAATGATGATTGTGAACAAGTCATGTTAAGTTTAATGTTTCATTTACTGTTTTTTCTAGTTTGTATATATTATTATTTATATATATTATCAAATATAATCACTTAAAAAAATAACTCATTGGACACACTCTATTTAACTGAGGGCAGGATTTCCATCCAATAAATATGTATAGTCCCAACTAATAAAAAAAAACAGATTCATGCAATGATATGTAAGTAGTTCGACTCCAACTTAATTTTATCAAATACAGTTTAAATGAAATGGACCTCACAGACATGAACACTTGATTAAAGTAAAAGGTAAATACAGAAAGGTTTACTCTAAAGTATGAAATGATTGAAAATGAATGACCAATTCATATGTGCACACTTCATACTTCAGTCATAACTGTGGCACTTTGGAGAAATATGCAATTATTCCACTTCAGAGACTAATAGAAACTTTAATAAAAAAGAAATAGAAAAAAAGAAAAAAAAAAAAAAAAAAAGAAAGGCCAGTTCTTATAAAGGACATCCCAAAATATATGTACAGTTGTAATGGACAGCAAGAAGGCAAAAACATTCATAACCCTTTTCATCCACAACAGGGGATAAAACATCAAGTTGATCAAGTTTCTGTGGTCTTGGATAACACATCCCTTTTGCCATTAGATTAGGCTAAAAACAACAGCCCTGCAGAGATGGTGCCATCTCCCTGCACACAGTTGACCATTAACACTGAGTCACCTTTTGATTACTTTTGATTACCATTCCTAAGACCTAGGTGTGATAGACTATACAGGATGTCTCATGACCGTCAAACCGGTTTTGTTAATTAGCCTGGCCATTTGGAAACTGAAACAAAGACATTCTCAAAGGAAAGACAAGACTCTGCATAAAGAAATAATAATAAAAAAACTTTAAATGGACACAAACTACAGTACATCAAATCTTCTCCATATCCATTTGGAGAATGGTATATGCTTAGCAGGGTTGGGGAGTAATGAAATACATGTAACGGGATTACATATTTAAAATACAAAATATAAGTAACTGTATTCCACTACAGTTACAAATTAAATAATTAGTATTTAGAATATAGTTACATTCAAAATATTTTGATTACTGAAGAGATTACTTTTCATTTTATTGTCATTTGTTTCATTTAATATGTAGTCCTTTCAGATGGAAAAGTGTATGATATGATCCAAAGTGCATTTGAACAGCAGTGAAACACTTTCTTATGATGTGTTACATTCATACGAGCAGACAGAGAAGTAAGTTTGAAGTAAGTTTGGAGCACAAGAAATAGAAATAAACTTTGTGTAAATTGTCAGCTTTATGCTAAACTAAAATGCTATTTCTAGCCATTTTACATGCACGTTACCAGGCACGATCATATTTTTTATCAAGAAAATTCATGTTGGATCATAATTTCTTTTTTTCAAAGACATTTGATATTAGGGCAAAAAATCGTATTCTTGATAATAATTTTTGTATTGTTTTCCTGTAAAAATATTTAAAAATCCTTAAAACAAGATCAATTTGACTGATCTTGTTTTAGAAACAACACTGAATAAGATATTTAGGTTTTTCAGAGAATGTATTTTTAACATGTGTATTTTGTCTTACTGTACTGGCAGAGTTTTTATAGTCAAAACAAGTGAAAAAAATCTACCAGTGCTGAAGAAGTAATCCAAAGTATTTAGAATACGTTACTGACCTTGAGTAATCTAACGGAATACGTTACGGAACACAGCATGTATTCTGTAATCTGTAGTGGAATACGTTTAAAAAGTAACCCTCCCAACCCTGATGGTTAGTAACATCTATTTGTGACACAACAGTTCACTCAAATTGAGATGTTAATGTATAAATTAATGTTTTGTTGATAGTTAAATCTTTCAGCATCATGTTTGGACTGTAAATGCTCAGCAAAATGACGAGTATTGTGGAAGTGGTTTGGACCATCAAAACATGGAGTATATTCACTTGCATTGTTTAGAGGAAGAGGCCTGATATGAAATCCTAAAAGTCTTAAATTCTGTTTTGATGAAGAAAGAAACTCAGATACATCTTGGATGGCCTGAGGGTGAGTAAATTATCAGCAAATTTTCATTTTTGGGTGAACAATTCCTTTAAGTAAAAGTACTGCTACTGAAGAAATAATTTACTTGAGTACAATTAGAAGTACTAAGAAATATTATGACTCAAGTAAGAGTAAATAAGAAGTTTGCCGAAAAACTACTCCGGTAATTACGTTACAAGTTACTTTATGAAAATTATATTATATATAGTATATATGCTTCCATTTTTGGAACACAAAGACATTTTTGTTCTTGAAAGAAACGTATGCTTCACTTCACCAAGGATGCATTAAATTGATCAAAAATACCATAAAATACCATTAATTTGCAATATTATTATGGTTTGAAAGTATTGTTTTAAGTGATATTTATTCACTTTTTTCTTTACCCATGATGGCAAACATATACTGTCTCCTTACAAAAGCATTCTATAGTGCTAATTTGGTACTCAAGAAAATTGTTTTCTTATTAGAACTATTGAAAATGGTTGTGCTACCATGCGGAAATTACAGTACAGTTTGTTTCTTTCCCCATTTGCTGATGTATTGAGTTCTTACAAGTTCCTTTACACTTGCAAGTCAAATTTTGGCTTTAAAAATAGGCAAAAATTCTGCTGAAATTCTATTTTCTCCTAAAGTCTATTGTTTTAGAGAGATGAAGGCAATTCCATGCATTAACTGTTTTGAAAAAAGAATCTCTAACCAGGATAGAGAGGGAAGTGGACAGCCAGATGCACAACAAAAAGACAAGTAAATCACAGTCTCTAGTTTGAGAAACAGACTCCTCACAGGTCCTAAACTAGCAGCTTCTAAAAGCCAAAGACCTGCATTGCTGCAAGAGGATTCTTGGACAAACAGAACATTTTAAGAACAACATTTATTTAAATTGAAATAGCCATTTGTAACATTCTAAATGTCTCTAAATCGTCTCTAAACTAAATAATGTGCATTGTGACTTTGAACACATCCCTATATCAGGTTTATTCTCATTCATGTATGTCCAAGTATTTTGGCTATTAAGTTAACATACTGTACAAAACTAATATAATGCAATATCATAGAGGAGGAAATTTATCCTTTATGATATTGCAGCAATTATCCAGATATGAAATGACATTAAGCAAACTGTTTTCAACACCAACATGCCAACTGAATAAAATAAGGCATAAATAAACATTTCACACAGTGTTTAGTGAGAGATATGATTGATTCAAACACCAAAAGTTGTTGTTCTGTGTATGTATTATTGTATTACAGTTGTAATAATAAAGTCTTAATTAACATTATGGTTATTTAACATATTAAGATATTATTATTAAGTAAATTGTAGCATTTGGTTACATTATGTTTTGTGATTTCTCATACCTTCTTTATATAACATCCATCCCTTGTGCAGTTTTGGCCTCTAGCAGGTGAGGCTTTTCAGACAGATAAACAGCAGCATAAGGTAGGGAAGTACAGTACAGCATTGTGAGCGAGAGTGTTACCCGCTAGGACGGTTTATTTTGAATGAGGGGTGAACAGTTATGGAATTTAACGCGGAATTATAATACAGAATTGATGTGGATTGATAGAAGTGGAGAGCCTGTCTGTGCGCACGATGGTGCGAGGAACCGGATGGCAGGAAAAAAAATATGTTCAGTGAAAAGTCAAAGGAAGATCGCAATGTATGTAATTGTAACTATATCAGATATTATTAATAAAACACAGGAACTCATTGCGTGGCCATTTTCTGCCCCCATATTTTGAATTTTGGGGATATTTTTGTCAAGACACTATTGGCACTGTATCTTTCTAAGGTATATAAAAGTTTGTTTTAAACATACAGTACAGTAGCAAGTAAACAAGATATCCCCACATATATGTCAAACTACATTGTGTTAATGTTTGACACAGTTAAAGCATTTCCTACCTTAAAACCAAGTGAAGTTTGATCAGTGGTTAAACGTGTTCAGGCGGTTCCCTGGTACCTGAATGAATGGCTCCTTTCTAGAATAAAATGAAATATGCAGAAAATCAGAGTATTAAAGTTCTTGTATAGTGACAGGGCAGAAAGTCTTGAAGAAGCTAGAAAAGAGAGGACACCTGTGGCAGTTTATGAGAGCTGCTGTGCTCATGATGCTGTGCCCTGCGGGATTCCGTCATGCTGCGCACAGCACGTTTTAGTTTATATACAGATTTAGCGCTTATAACTTTCTTCTTCCCAAAAATTCAGAAATATTATGTATTTATTATGTTTTTTTATTTTTTATTTTGTAATTGTGTTGAAATAATTGTAGTGAAGTTGAATACTTCATTTTTAATCAACTCAAGTAAAAGTACTATTATTTATTTATATTAAAAGTTGAAAAATGTGGAAAAGTTACTCAAGTACTGTAATGAGAGTAGTTGTAATTCGTTACTTTCTACCTCTGAATGCAGGCCATATCTCCTTGGCTCTCTTGTTGTCCAGATTTCAATGATACCAGTCTTGAGGGGCCGTGGCACCATTTTCCATAAATGCCCCTTGTAATGAAGATGGCATAATTGTTGTAATTAGAGAGAGCAGCTTAGGATGGCCTTGCAGAGACCTACCTCAGCCCAGGTCCATATGGTCTGAAATAGATAATGAGCCTCTTAATGTGCTATGTATACTCAGTAGCCTGTGGACTGTAAACGGGCAGACTGTCATTTTTGCCAAGGCCACCAAGAACTGACTGATGAACCCTGGTGAAACTGTCTTGACAACCACAATAAGCCACACATTTATTTTTATTTTTCCCTCTCTCTGTCTCTTTCTAGGCATTGGGTATACACATACTGTATATGCAGCTGGTGAAATAACAGGAAGTGAATTTAGGTAATAAGATGTGAGTTTTAGTTTTTGGAATAATGCAATGTTAAAAAATTTCCCCCATCCCAGTGAGACAATTATAAGTCATTTGTCATAAGTCATTCAAAGGTGTGTAAACACTGTGTCACAGAAAACATTGCTCTGTTTGAGCATCCCAAAATAGCCACATTGGTTCAACCAGTGACAAGAGTTTAGGTTAGGACTATTTGTCCAACCAATTGAGGTGGAAAGTTTTTTTTTGTTTTTTGTTTTTCTCAATACTGCTTGATGGTGATTAAATTATACATAGACACCCCCTTTAATTTATGACAGTCATTCATTTGACCATTACAAAAAGTAGTGATGATCCATGTGACTGACCTATTCAGGTAGCAGTAATATTGTACTCTCCAAGACAAAGACCATCAACAAATCAGAATATACTTAACAGACGAGGAAAATGCATTTCGAAATGTCATTACTTATCTCTACACAATGAATAAAGATATGTATTTGGAAATCTGAATTTTGAAATAATTATGACCTGACCTGTCATGGATCCTTATATTGGCATGAGCCGTAGGTAAGAAGCAGAGTGAGCTGTCAAGGTGTAGCACACTGGTGTGAGGGGATTTCCATGCATAATTTGTATTCTTCATGTGTGCAGTTCTTTATTGGCTTGTCAGGAAAATAGCGAGGATGCTAAAAGTTTCCCTTGTACTCCCAGTTTGGGTCTTATTGCTTCAGTTCCATTATCAAGTGTTCATTCAGCCCACTAAAAGAAGCCCCTTGTGGAAGCTGTTTAATATTGTCTGCATTACATGTAGACTTATAATATTCTAACCCCAAGGCATTGCCTGTGAAATTATACTTTCTTCAGAGTCCAAATATTCCTTAAATGCAAGATTATTTCAGTCTGCACATTTCCGTACTGACTGAACAAGTTATTATACACAAGAACCACATTAGCAGTCCATACAATAAGCAAACAGCCTCTACACCATGTTCCAATTACAAACTGTTTTGCTCCGAGTATTTTCTTTCTCTTTAGTGCATTATCGAGGCCTTTAAAACTAGTTATGGTGGTAAGATGTATTGCTATATCAATTGAAAGTAATATGATTCTAATGACCAGTAATGAGAGACTGGTTTGCTATTACAGAAGGGCAAGAGACATGCAAATAAAGCATGGTGACTGCTCTGGGCAACTTGCACTGACCAAGATGTACATTAGGGCCTTAATGTCTCTAAGGCCTAGGGCTAAATTGAAATATAAAACCCCAAACCAAACATAATTTAGGGCTATATATCTCTTCATGATGTGCCACTATTTGTGCAGATTGGTGGTGGTTATGATGTAATTTTGTCTCTTTTAGTGCTGTGCATTCTGCAGTGGTGTTCATTTTGCTCTCGTCCCAGATAAACAAGTAATAAAAAAGAATGGCAAAAAATGTACAATATTGTAGTGCTATAATCAAGGCCAGAGTCCAATACATTTAAATCAATTGATAGAGCTAGACCTATGTGGATATTTCTGTCTTTCTATAATGTCGACCTGTCTTAGCGCTTGCCATGTTTAGCGTAGACTACATAAGAAATAGCATATTTATTTCAATATTTGCTTTTAAGCTATCCTTATTTTCTGAAGATATGCCCTCAGACTGACTTCATTTTCATGTATTCATAAGTTTATTTCAAATGGAAGGAAAGTTGTGTATCTCTGCAGCACATAAAAATAGAAAACGGGTGTTTGTCAAAATTCACACACATGATATATAAAAAAGTTTATTTCAGACTGAAGAAAAAATAATGTCACTTGAGTAGCTGTGCAGCACATCAATAATATAAAAACAGGGGATCCGTCAACCTAATGCAAGCCCCAACTGGCGCTTACAGTGTAGACAGCTCAGTTGATTATTATTAGGAGCGTTCTAGTTTTGTTGGGTCGCAACACTTTGCATGTTTTGACACCTTTTTTTTCTTTGTCATTTCTATTGTGGAGTGCACACAAACCAGGAGTCAACTGAACAGCAAGTTTTACAGTATATAATAATAACACCAATAAGTGCACACATTGCATACAGTATAGACACCGCTGACTGATTGTGTACAATAATGTTAACAATTCTTTACATGTGTCGGAATGGTTGGGACAATATTTGATACTTATATTTAATAGCACATAGTATATGCCTCTCAGATTTGTCACTTTTTTTTATTTATTTTTTTAGATATCATTGGCTAATTTTAATTGGTAAAGCTAAACTGTACCAACAACAAACTGTAACTGTACCAGTAACAAACTGTGTCACTTATTCTCCACTGTCACTTCATGACATTAGTGATTGGAAGTCCCATTGATTTCTGCAAACTGGTTCTTTTGAACTGTTTGTTTCATTGAACTGGTTCAAAATAAAAACGATTTAGCAGTTTTTTTTATGTCATCACAAAATGACGTCACTACATAATTCTAGCATCCCAACATCATTGTGTACATGCTCAAACACATTCAAATAAAGTCATATGTAAACACATATTGCGGATTTTTACTTTTTTTTTTCAATTAAGTTATAATAATAAGGGTGTTTATTGTCACCAACATTTCATTTAGCGATCCTGCACATTGAATGCTGCTGACAAATTTTGCTTAGGATTTGGATAAGTTTCCAACATCACAGTTTTTCACTTAAATCACACAATTCAGACAGTATGCATAAACACAGATATGTTCTATGTTTCTAAAGCATACTGTTCTCGGCGTACTAGTCACTCGAGAACTGTTGTGACCGAATCAGTGTAGTGTTGACCTGAGAAATACTGTGACTGGATCAACATACAGTATGTTGAAAAAACTGTAATATAATCAAGTCATTAACATAGTTCTATCACATTTATTTGATGAATATAAAACAGAAATGTAATGTCTCTCTTTGGCGTAATCCCCGTCTGGTGGTCCGAAGAAGCTGTACTCAGAACCATCATATCCTGCCAGAGATAGGAGGCAGGGGCGAGGAGCCTACCCCCGTGCAGGATGGGACGCAACTGGTGGTGGTGGGGTGGTGGAGGTTGCCGTGTTAGCACGCTGAAACAGCAATGCGATAGATTGTGAGCAGACTAATAAAGCATTGGCTTACATGTGATTGGCTAGGAGTTACCTAGCTAATGGTGCGATGATGTACAGCTTCTAGTCTTCCCGCTAGAACTACGCTGTGCTTAAATTTCCAACATGCTTTATTTGATATACTTTCTGCTATTCAACAAAAATACATTAGAAACACACATTTCACCCCCCAGCCGAATCCCTTAGTACATACATGCTCATAGTATCAGCAGCTCGTTCTCTGCATTGCAGACATGTCCGAAAGAAGCGGTTCTCGGTTCAGTGTTCTTTTAATACGAGAACTTTTACGACCTGATCGTTCAGTGTAGTTTGCGGTTCATTGCAAAGAAGAGTTAGCAAAAGCAGACATCACTAGTTCTAAGATTACTCATGGTTTTTGGCTAATTCCGTGTCGGAGGGTCAGGCACGTCCAAGAGAGAGGTTATGATAGATTCACTTGTGGATCAGTGTTGACTCAAGATGCAAACTGTTCCAACTGATTCAGTCTAATTTGGTGAACTGCATGATACATGATATTGCATTTCACAAGATGCCAGCAAGGAAATGGTGATTTACACTTTCCTATACCAGTTACAGTATGTGTCCATTCTTTCCCTCTGTAGCAAACACACAGTGAGGCCAGGCTCTAACCTGTAGTTCCTGTATCCCAGGGTTAATTAAGCTGTCTGGTACTCTGTGCCTTGATGTGCGTGGTGAGAAGACAAGAAGCCCTTTTAGCTTTGTGTCAATGCTGCTGTCCACACGGCCAGCCCCTGCCTCTGCTAGACTCATCGATCTTGGGGTCAGGCAGGCAGAGAAAGAAAAAGAGAAGGAGAACTGTGTTATACACAAGGGAGTTCTGTATAAAAACCATGTATGTGTGTATGTGTGCACATTGTCTGTGGTACTTTGATATGGTCTCCCCAGACATGTTCACCCTTCCTTGCCCTGCAGGACAACCAATTAGTGCCAAACACTGTTAGATGTGAAGAAAATCAGCACCAATGCCTTCTGACATCTTTCATTGTTTTTAGTCAGCACAATTCATATGTTTGCAAGAGTGCATGCTTCGCACCCACAAACATGATGGTAATGATTACACATGCATTTTAAAACAATAATTTTTATGATAAAATCCATGACTTGTTAAAGTCATGAGTGAATATTTCTCAGGGTGGGCTTATTTTTGAAAGTCACTTTCTGTATGGCACATACCTTTAATTGAATTAAAAAAGCTATTGAAAATTTCCACCTATTTTGCCCCAAAGTAGAGCATGTTGTCACTTTTTGGGGTATGTAAGTTGTCAAAATTGGAACCTGCCATTAAATAGCCTATTATAAACTTTTCATCAAAATGTAATAAACAAGACAACTATAGTATGAAGTACAATTCATAAAATGGCAAAAAGAAAAAGTACACATACATTTTTTGGAGTCGCTGCATAATTTTTTTTTTTTTTAATAAAAACACGTGATTACTTGCCCCAAAAAAATGTGTCAGCTTATCCCTACCTGATATTTATGAAAAATACACTTGCTCTGAGAACAAAGTTCAACCTTTTGGATAAAATCAACCTTCAAAATATAGTTGTGCCATGTAAGTCAGTTTGGATCTATTGTATGTTACAGCTATAGCAAAAATAAAATGATTTTTGTTTTTAAATTATTATTATTATTTTACTTTAGAGGATAAATTCACAAAAAAATATTCTGATTTAATAGAGCTGTTCAGCCGTGACCTAAACCCAGATGACTTATTCACCATGTGTTCCCTCTGGATTTTCCTATGGGGTTTTATAATGGGAGTTTTGGATTTATGAGTAAAATAAGGTCTGTGGTAAACATTACACAGATACTCAGACTTTTTGTTCTACAACAAAAATTACACACAGTTTACCTCAGATGTGAATTTCCCATGTTTTATTTTATTTTATTTTTTAAAGCATGTTGCTACATTATGGCTTCAAAATTCACATTGGAGATATGACTGTAAATCTAAAAAGCTCTGTGCAGTTTTGAAATAGTTTGATGGAGCTTCATGCTTGTTTCATAGGCAGTACTGCTGTTTGAAGTTGAAGTCCAGCATGCTGGTTGGTGTGGAGCGGTCTAGTTTGCTGAGCCGACCTCCATGATTCCTCTGAGTTTGCTCTCAGAGGAATCATGGTCTCCTCGCCATGTCAGTTCCTCTCACTATATGTAGCTCTCTCAGCCTGACCACAAGTGTCTCCTCTCATACTGCTTGGACATAACATCTCACTATTAAGCCATAACAATAATTTGCATCTTGCAAATCAGTGACCTTTATTTCTTTAATTGGCCTTCTGTACAACAGCTGAATGAGATCTTGCTTTTATTATGTGCTGTCTGTGCCTCTAAAACCAGCAACTTCAACACTGATCCACTGTTGTGGTAAGTTGGGCTACATTTTATAATAACTTTATTTTAAAAGGGGTGTTGTCAGCACTAACACATTAATTTAAAATGTTTAATGCATGAATTTTTCTTAATCGCAATTAAGGCATGTACTGATTTGACATTAGATTCTGACATTTTATTCAGCTCTGTATGAGTTGTAAACACTGTTAGAGGGCAGGGCCTTTGCGATGTGTTTAGTGGGGACATTACACTCATATACACACTAAAAACAAACACACAACAGTGAGCCAATGATCAAGTGCTGGAGAAAGAACCTCTTACAAAACTAATACTGAAAGGACTTCACAGGACTTTACTGAAGTCCTTCACACATCTTTTGTAAGTCAGCATTTTACCACATAAGCATGTCAATTCTTACAAGCCCGCTGAGCAGCTAGTTTTTCTCCCTGTTGACGCTCCGCTCAAATTTCATATAATTTCAACTTTGTACCTGTTGCCGCCAAGCTTTTGAAGTGTCAGCTAATGATCATTGGACAATTTGGATGAATTATCTTTATATTGGAAGTGTCAATGCTAAAAGCAGAACAAGACGCACTTTTATTTTGGAGTTCAGTGCAGCGCTGGAATCCCTGACACGAATCACGAGCTTTCCATATCTAAAGTAAAAAGACAGCCTGCCAACTGATTAATATTAAATGAGGGTTTAATGTGCATTGCAATGAATACTAGTTCTTTCAATCAGTCAACATCCCATTTAGACTTTGGGAAATGTTTAATGTTACTTGAATTGAAGCTATTTTAGTGAATTTCTGTTTTTATACTATGGAGTTTGGAAAATGTTAATTAAGCATTTTTGTTTCGTACTGTATTGTTTTGTTCTATTGTGTTGTTCTTTCTAAAGAAAAAATAAATGAATTTTAACAGGAAATGGGTATATATAGAGTCAAATTTTACTACTTTTAAAATCTGAGATTAATCGCGATAAACGGTGAAAAATTTTGATTAATCGCGATTAAAAGAAATTATCTAATGACAGCGCTATTAATAAGTCATTAACAAGCATATTAGCAATAAAGTACAAGAGGCAATATTGTAAATACTGTTATTGCTAAAGGCCGTTGTTAGGCATGACACAGTGAATTCATGAAGTGTCATCATTCCGCTATAAGATACAGTCCCTGACTTGTTCTCTATGTAATATACACAATAGCTAGGTAAACAGGTGTTTTGTGTAATTGCTGTTACTTTATTGTTAATTTTAACACAGCTGGAACTGTGTATTGACCAATCAGCATTTAGGACTGTAATAATTTGTTTTATAACATATAATGCTCAGAGATCTGTAGAATGTGAATTTTTAAATATTAATTTACTGCATGTGAAAATGATTAAATATCTCTGAATATTTCATCACATTTCTATTTGAATGTTCATTTTATGACCTGCTAATTGTTAAACATTTTGTTAGTGTCATCAAATTCATTCTAAAGTTACCAAATATGTTTTGGTACCAAACAAAGTTAACAGTATATGTGCACATTGTTTCTAATATTGTGGCTGGAAAAATACTCAAAGGAACAAACATGAATTTTAAATAGAGAAGCAATCATCGATTCTAAAGCAGCAAGGCATGCGTTTGTTTAATTGAATGTGTATTTATAGAAGCCCAAATCTGTGAATTTAATGACAGTAGAAAAACACGCAGTCTCTCTTGCCATACACATCAGGGAACCTCATAACAAGCTCTGAGAATTAGGGTGAAATATTCACCTGTGTGCCGATTACAATAATATTATTTACTTAGCTCTACCTTTTCTTTTTATGTTCTGCCTTAAAAACAATAGATTTTGAGTCCCTTAAGTGCTCGCACTGGTTTGCTTAATTATGATGCCTATTATCATCCATGTATCCACCCACAGCTCATCTACTTTCAACATGTTCTGTCTTCACCTGTGGAGGTCACACCCCAAGTATAAGCACACACAAACATACACTTTCACATAAACGATTGTACATTTACTTATTAATAAATTATGGAATATGGGAAGTAGATGATTGACTAAGATGAAAATTATATATAAAAAACAGGCATGGATGGAAAAAAAATATGTGAAAAATATATGTGGTAACACTTTACAGTAAGGCTCTATACGTTAACATTAGTTAATGCAATGGTTAACATGAACAATGAAAATATATTTACAGCATCAATGTTAAAATTAAGTGGTATGTGTTAACATTATTTAATAAACATGAACAGCAATATATTTATAAATTAATATTAATCAAAATTACTAAATTATGTTAAAAATATTGTTGCATTAACTAACCAGTGTTAACATACACAACCTCACTGTCTTACCAAGTAAAAAAAAAAAAAACTGTGCAGCATATCATGTCTTTTAGGATAACTTTAAAAGTCCATCAAGCTGTCTGACCCTGAACTGCAGCACTGGGCATTAATTTTGCTATTTTAACTGCCTCTCAGTTCCATCAGATCATACAAAAGGCATTAGCAAGCATTAGACTGTGTGTGGTTCACTTGTGAACCTCATAAGTTAACAGTCCTTTTTAATTTGGTCTCTAGTGGATTGTTAGCGGTTAGCAGAGAATCACTATGAGAAACACAGAAACCCTTGGGCTATAATGATTCCACTTTTTCTTTATTTCTCTGTGTGTGTCTCTCATGCTCTCACTCTACATTTACTTCTCTTAAGCACTTGTTCAACTGTGCATCAAATGTAGAAAATGTCTATGTAAGAAGTTTTTTCCTTTTTTAATTGAAGTACTATTTTTAGTATTTAAGGCCCCAGAACAGGTATGCGATAAAGGTTTTACCTTTGAAATCCATGAAAAATGGGATTTTCTTTTTCTTTTCTTTTTTCTTGATTCACCAAAGGAATGTATACAGATCAACTTAAAATATCTCTATAAGCTGCCTACATAATAGTAGTAATAGTGTATGTTGCATCTTCATACCTGGACAGATGAGGAAGGGGGGGGGGGAGATCAGTTTTGTATTCATGACAGTTTCTCTGCACCGAAAAATCAATCTCAATCAAAGCAGCTACAGAATTTATCATAAATTATCATGAAAAAGGTTTCCACTGAGTAGATGCTTAATTACAATCTCATTTGAATAATTTTGCATATTAATGAGCCCAGAATGAAAATCGTTTTTGGAGTTCTTACTTGAGCCCAGGAACCCACGGTGATAATCGCAGACCTTTAAAATGTATGTGATCTTATTACCACACAAAATCCAGCCATTTCTCGTAGCACACAGTTGTGTTATAACTTGATTAATGGGCTTGTGTCTTTGACATTAATAAACTATAACCGAATTAGAAAGACTTCATTAGTTTCAGCTTGGACCACATGTTTAGCTGCATCATGAATAAAACTCAGTGTGATATCAGCACCTCATCACGTTTCTTTTTTTGATGTCTCAGACAAAGTTTCCTCTGCCATTCAGGTGTAGGTGTAGAAATTATTTGTCTAGAGAATGCGGATCAATTTACTTAGTTGGTAAAATGAGTAAACATGAACAATTTCTGTTTATATTGTTATACACAAAAAAATCAAGATATATATATATATATTTTTTTTCTAAAATGATGCGTGATTGTGAAGAGCTAATTCTGCATATCTTTAAAAGAGATGATTAAATGCTGTTACAATAGAGTGAAAGCCAAATAACTTTTCTTTGAAACTCAGTCCAGCCACCAATACAAAGAGTAAATCATATAAAAATGTTGATCTCAAGATATGTACGCTCATCCGCTAACAGATCTCAATTATCAAGTCTTCAAACAATACTCTAAACTAAAATTCCACTGTTTCAGGGGAGAGCAGAATAAAACAGGTTGTGTAAGAGTGTTCATTCTCACTGTCTCTCTGTATATAGGAGAATATTGGGTTCTGGAACAGGCTTGAAAAGTGATCCAACAGCAGAGACTAGTGGTGAGACAGAAGCTTTGTGAACAGCTCATTCCTGCTTTTTTTCACACTCTCCACTGTTCTTCTTTTATAGCTGTGACTTTCCCCACTCTTTGCTTAGTGATCTAGGATTATAACAGATTAGGCTGTAAGGGGATAGGGGAAGGTCTTTAGTGAGAGGTCGCCACAATATACAGAGAAAGTAAACTTTCTATACTAAAGCCGAGGTGTCTAAATGCCTACATTACAATTCTTTAATGGATTGTATTGACTTATCATTCTATGAAGAGCCATAATTAGCATTTTTATATGTTGGGTTAAACCTGTATGTGTTCAATTTCTGTGTGTTAATTAACATTTCTATACCCGTAGTGATAGTTCAGTTTAATGTGTACGAAAGATGCATGCGTGTATATGATATATGCATGTGATTGCTAGTGGTCTATATGCGTCTATCACAACTCATTTTGAAGAAATGTTTCCTTTTAAACAAAGTTATGCTCTGTTATGAACACCTCATAGCTGGAAACATCTCACTCTCTCTGTGTATCATTCAATCATTCTTAAACAAACACAGGAGATAAAGTAAGGCTTTAATTAGAGATGTGTCATTAAAATATCCTCTCTTTCTAGAGATGGTGGGGGTATTCTTCTGGATGGTTGGGTGGGTATTAACAAGTTCATGGATCTTATTACTTCCTCCCTCCATTGCATGCTGTCAGCTCCTAGGGATATGATAACCGATGGCTGGGCTCACATTTACAACAAGTTCATTACAGCACGATTGCTGCTTTTTCTGCTTGGGTCCAGCTGGTTGGAGGGGTCTGTGTTTTAATTAGTGCTGAGGGTGTGCATATTAATTACAACATGAGTGATATTTACTGTACTAAGGAACACAGGACCAGCTAAAGACACTGGCAGCCTCAGCTAATAAAGCCAGCCATGCTAATGAGCAAAAGGAGCCATAAAAATAGACGCTGGCAAAATAATTCATAAAGTTTATTGATCTCGGAGTAAAGACGTTAAGCTCCGATTAAGGGCAACAAAAGGAAAGGCATCGCACTTTATCAAATAAATAAGCCGAGTGGAGAAATGTGAGTACAGAGACAGATTGTCATTAATTAGGTCACATGGCGGATCCCTCCAGAGAACGGGGACATTCATTCATGCAGTGAAATAATAAAATAGAGGAAAGAAGATGATATAATGGAAGAAAAGAAGGGTTTTCTCATAAATATGATGAAAGTAAAAGTAGTGGCACTTTGACTGACAAAGACATTGTGATTTATCTAAATGCGCCACTGAGTACTGCTATAACATTGCCCAAGTTGTCCCAAGTTTTTGGCTTATTTGAAAAGTTTCCATATTTGTCTATACTGTATTTGACCATTTGAAAGCTTGACTCCACTTAAATCAACAATTGTAGTGCTGGAATATTAAAATGTACATTTTGTACATTTCGAGATTACAGAACTTCTTTGTTAGGTTTGAAAGTCTCCAACTGGCTTTGGCTCCAGTAAACTCAACAATAACTATTATTATTATTATTATTATTATTATTATTATTATTTTCCCCTTGCTGGCCAAGTTGAAATGGTAGTTCAGATTTGTACTTGCCCTGCCAGTATTTTCACTGGTCCCACTACAAAAGTGATATTATTCATATATATATATATATATATATATATATATATATATATATATATATATATATATATATATAAATATTTGTATTATTAGTCTAAAAATATATTAATATTAATATGTAATATATTTGTGATATATATACAGTATATATACAGTATATAGCCCATCACTGTGTAATTATGACCAGTCCGCAGTGGGGCTTGCCCTCACAGTGTGCATCAAGTCTGTGCCAAGATGGCTCCATATGTCCTTCACACAACTAGGCCTGTAGTGTGGGAGTTCTGGCTATTATCCAAGACCATCAAGGTGTCTAGACAGGTATATGTTGAGTAGTCATGAAATCTGCCATCATGTGTTAATGAATGTACGGCTAAGTTGACAGCAGTTCTCTGTGTCTGAATGCCTCACAATAACCCTTGACCAGCTATCAGTGTTTCTGTGTCTCTCGTTCTTCACCTAGTGATCAAATCCCTGATTATTTGGGAGTGACTTCAGGATGGTTACGGCTCTATTTATGAAGCAAAATCCAGTGGATCACAAGTTTGTCTGCGTGCACAGGAAACCTAAGGGCTGATTTTATAGGTTGATAAAAGGCATCTGGAACAGATGCAATGTTAAATGGCTGCTGTATGAGAGTGCACACTTATGCAGCGGGTGAAAGTGGGATTGCGTTGGCAGCTCTCCAAATAAAGGTTGTGCATAGCACACATTGGGGAAAGTGAGTGAAAAAACAGAGTGAGAGAGTTGGATGCTTCATCTTAAGTCATGTCTGGTATCAAGGCAACACACTTAAAACAGTAATTTGCTTCCCTTGCATCCAATATACAGCTCATTCCTTTTCCAATCAGTCACCTGAAACAGAAATATTAAAACTCAGGGAGAGGAACTCCAGGCTGCAGGTCACTCTGGAGAGGCAATGGTGCAAGGCAATCTGAACCATCCTTCTGCAGAACAATATCAAAAGGACTGAAACCAACTCATCAAAAGTTTTTCCACTTTATAACTATCTGGGTGTAATCCACCCTATGTAAGGGATATTGCTACAGCAATGCTTTGAACAAAAATCCACTAGACAAAAAGTATGGCCATATACACACTGCAGCTAAATAAGGTTGTCACTCCTCTGAGTGCTAATTTCATTCTGTACACACAGAGTTCAGTCATTTACAGGAGAGACAGCTGCATTATACAACCAAATTCCCTTCTGAACAATTCAGATAGTGACTGTATTTTCATTAAATTCGAACCAAACTGAACTAATAGTTGTTAATGATGTATTTAAATGGACATCTGATATATGTGTCTCTTTTCTGTCCTATGTTTAAAAGTAGCTGTTTAAAAGGCTGTTTAAAAGGCGTAAGGTAAACTCTGCACCTTACCGATAAATGTGGGAGGTTAGTAAAGACTATGAAAGTAGTTGCTTCAAGATCACTGGGTTAACTTTAGGACCACATAAAGGTGGTTATTAAATGTAATGGGGGTGGCCGTTTAATATCACAGGGTAATCGACCTTCGGACCCCTGGGGCACTTGTTCAGTGCTTCCACTCAGATAAGAGGTGCCCAAACTCAGTGTCAAAATCTTTATTTTTATTTCTTGTTCTTTACTGTATCATTTAATTTCATTTAAATACCTAGTAGAAAAATCTTAACAAGAAAGGTGGGGATGTATTAAAAACTATGGTAGTTGTCACTTCAAAGTCATGGGGTGATAGACGTTAGGACCTCAGGAAGGTGGTTATTAAAGTTCACGGGAGTGGACGTTTCAATATCACGAGGTGATCGATATATAGATAGTATAATATATAGATACGTATACACTACTGGTCAAAGGTTTTGAAACACTTCATTCTTTATTATCATTTTTTTTTTTTTTTTTTTACATTTTAGAATAATAGTAAAGTCATCAAAACTATGGAATAACATAAATGGAACTATGGGAATTATGTTGTGACTAAACAAAATCCAAAATAAATCAAAACTGTGTTATATTTCAGCATCTTCAAAGTGGCCACCCTTTACCTAGAATTTGCAGACATGTACTCTTGACATTTTCTCAACTAACTTTTTGAGGTATCACCCTGGGACACTTTTTAAACAGTATTGAAGGAGTTCCCATCTATGTTGGGCACTTATTGGCTGCTTTTCTTTATTATTTGGTCCAAGTCATCAATTTCAAAAAGTTTTTTTTTAATTTTTTTTATTTTTATTAAATTTTAGTTTTATAATGAAAAAAATTAATATGGTGGCACAATTATATTTTTGTCTACAAAACTAATTTCAAACATTTAAACATACGCCTTCAGATCAAAAGATTTTTAAGATCATGAGAAACATTTCAGTCAAGTGTTTCAAAACTTTTGACCGGCACTATATATATATATATATATATATATATATATATATATATATATATATATATATATACACAACAGTTCCCTGTCTGTCACTCACTCAACGTTGTGTCGATGTAGTGACATTAGGGGTCACTCTTGGGAGCCCGAGACAGCTCTGGTCTTTGATAAAAGGCCAATGAAAATTGGCAAGTGGAATTTGCATGCCACTCCCCCAGACATACGGGTATAAAAGGAGCTGGTATGCAACCACTCATTCAGATTTTCTCTTCGGAGCCGAACGGTCATGCTCACTGAGCTGAATATTACTGTTCATTCACCTCTACTGGATCTGACGGTGCATTTCAGCGGCTTCTCCCCCCTCTGCACTGGTGCACTGCAGAGAATGCCCCTGGGCGCTTCGGCAGAAATAAAAGAGTATATTTCTCTAAAAGAGTATATTTCTCTAAAAGAGCGGCACACACGGAACGTCTTTTTAAAAACGCGTCTTTCTAAAGATGCTTTTCCGATTGTGTGTTATTCCTGGTTGCGCTCGTTATTTCTTGCCTTCTGACGGTCACGATCACTGTCTTTCATGTCTGGGCACTGCTCACGTGGAGACAGCGTTCGTGGATGGTCATGTTCTCATTGCGAGGATATGTCCATGGCAACGTTGCGGTTGTGGCTTGCCTTCGTAAGAAAGCAAGCCACCCCAGAGGCTCCCCGCCTCGGTCCTTTTACCCACGGGTATGAGGCCAGCGCGGCTAGCACTGGGGGCGATTTGGGAACCCCAATGGGACCGCCTCCGCCGGGTATCCCCCTGCAGACCTCCCATTCCCCAACACGCTCGTCTGCCACGCTCGGGCTTCCGGGTGAGTCTGCCGGCTCGTCTCATGGCGAGTTCGACCTCTTATTCGGAGCCCGCGAAAGTGATGAGCTCTTGAGCGCAGCATCGGAGAGCAGGCTCGTCCAGTCGGAAGCCTCAGCTGGGCTCCTCCCTTCGGGGACGATTGCCCAGTCACAGGCTGACGCGGAGATGACGACATGCTTTCCCGGGCAGCCGCGAGCGTCGGCTACAGTGGAACCCTCTGCTCTTCCCTGAACCCTCGCGGCTCGGTGATTGGTTCCTGGGCTTGCGGCGCCGCTCAAAGCCCCGCCCCCATTCCTTTCTTCCCGGAAGTGCATGAATAGCTGACAAGGTCGCGGGAGGCACTTTTCAGCTTCCCCGTCCTCACTACCATTGATGGTGGGGCGGCCAAAGGCTATTCGGCAATCCCCCAGTGGATAAAGGCGCTTGCAGTGCACCTATGCCCGCAGAGCGCCGCCACCTGGCGCAGGTGCCCAAAGCCCGCGTCCAAGGCCTGTAGGTTTACGTCATCTCTGATGGCCAAGGCCTATGGTGCCGCTGGACAAGCCGCCTCTGCCCTGCACGCCATGGCTGTCCTGTAAGTCTGCCAAGGCGCAAAAGGAACTGCACGAGGGTATTTCTGCCCCGGGATTGATGCAGGAACTGCGCTCGGTGGCCGACCTCGCTCTCCGAGCGACGGAGGTCACGGCGCGGTCTCTCGGGTGGACGATGGCCACACTAGTTGTCCAGGAGCGCCACCTTTGGCTCAACCTGGTTGAGATGGGCGAGGCCGACAAGACACGATTCCTTGCTGCCCCCATTTCCCAGGCGGGCCTATTCGGCCACACCGTCGAGGACTTTGCCCAGCAGTTTTCGATGGTGGAGCAGTAGACGGATGCTAGCCAGCATATCCTGCCCCGGTGCGGCTCAAGATCCTGCACCCCGTCTACTCATCACCAAGGGCGTCCCCCTGCAGTGACTGCACCGGCTCCGCCACAGCCTGCCCCTTCGGCCCGGCCCCAGCATGGAGCCCACCGCAGGAAGCAGACACCACCCGTCTCGCGGCCACCCAGAACCTGTGAAAGGCTTCAAAGTGCCCTTGAGACGGGCGACCCAGGGACAACGAAACCCGCTGCTCTGGAGCTGGTAAGCAGATCTCTCCATCTTTTTGTTACCTTTTGCATCTAATAGCGCTGCATGCCCAAGTGGCTGCAGTACTCAAGAGCTCAGCAAGAGCGGTTTCTTTGTTCCCTGGGTCACGTATCCGGTGTGCACGGCCGTCATCACGGCCACCATCCACCACTCTATTTGGCAGGTTTGGAGCTCCAGCGGTGGTATCCCGCCCCTGAGCTCCCAGCTGTGGCACAAATCTGCCCCCGATGTGACAATCTCCATGGGTCACGTGGACAGGCCTCTTCCTCCCCCATCCCAGGCTGTTCCGGGGGTGGTCACAAGGAGCCAGGTAAGTGCTTCGATGTCCTTAGACTCAGCACGGCCACGACGTGGTGTGGCACCTCAAGCTCCGCCCCGCTGCGAGGCTCCACCTGCCGGTATGTTTGATGACGCTGTCCCTTTGGTCCCCCTTGCGTGGAGCTTGGACGCATGGCTTGTGCTTTCCAATCCGTCGCGAGGGCTGGTCCGGACCATCCGACTCAGCTACACGATTCAGGAAAATAAAAACGCTTACCTGAACCAGGAAATCTGCTTCTCGCCTCCTCCTTCCACTGAGAAGTGTTACACTGGTACCAAAACCCGGGAAAAAGGTTTGAAGATGGACGGAAGTTGCCCCGTAGAGTCCTCCCAGTTGGCTGAGATCCTCCAAGCCCTTGCTGGCTTACATTGGAGCCACCAGCAATCCCTGCTTGAGCTCCAGCAAGATCAAGACCGCCGGTTTGTGGAGCTCATGCACGCTCAAGCAAAGGACCGACAGGTGATCCGGAGCCTTCTCAGCCAGGAGGCATCCTCAGCCGTGACCCCGGACACCCACACGCCGTTACCCCCGCCTGCGTTACAAAAGATGGGGGTGGCGGACGACCCAGAGGCGTTCCTGGATCTCTTCGAGTGCACTGCCGAGATCTGGGGCTGGCCGCTCGGCCATTGGGCGGCCTGACTCATACCGCTATTGTCCGGGGAAGCCCAACTCGCGGCTCAACAACTACCAGCGACGAGCCTCCTGGCTTACGGAGACTTAAGGAAAGCCATCCTGCAATGGGTTGGTCGAAGTCCGGAAGAAAGTCGTCAACTTTTCCGGAGCCTGAAGCTGGAGAGCTCCAACCGCCCGTTTGCCTTCGCCCAATGGCTCCGCGACGCCTGCCGAAGATGGTTGCTAGCGGGGGACCGCGGCGTCGACGGGATCATCGACCAGGTGGTACTGGAGCAATTAATACATCAACTGCCAAAAAGGGACGGCGGAGTGGGTCCAGTGCCACCGCCCGGCATCGCTGGAGGAAGCCATCCGGCTTGCGGAGGACCACATGGCAGCAATCCCGAGGGCGGAAGAGCCCTCCCACTCTATCTCTCTTCCCCCTGTCTCATTTCCCTCCCCTCTCTCCTCTCATTCAGCTCTCTCTCCAGGTCCCGTTCCTGCCCCATGCAGACGAGGAGGACTTCAGCCACTGAGACCAGTTCCCCGGGTGTGGGAGCCGACACCTTCCCCTATCCCGATGCCCCACCGCTCTCCCCCTCGGGGGGGGGGGGCACCCGCCAACGCAAGTGCGGGCGTAGCGCCTGGGCCAGCCTGCTGGAGGTGCAGGGACCCGGACCACTTCCGGATGGGTCCTGTATGAAGTTAGGGAGATGTGTAATGTGCGATGCTCTGGCAGGGGAGGCGGAGCCGGGGCCGTCCTCGACAGCTCCACGTCATAATGACGAGAGAGGGGGAGAGGCTGCAGCCCCTCCCCTTCTCAGGGAATTCCCTGAGAGGGATTTCCCTTTGGAGCAGTAACGAGACAAAACCCTCAAACACGCCTTCGACCAAGTGAGAGTCATCGATGGTCAACGACTCCAGCCGGACATTTCCGCCCTTTCATACCCCTATTTTGCGATTATAAATGAGCGGTTGTATAGAGTGACACAGGACACTCAAACTAAAGAGGATACAACCCAACTTTTGATTCCAAGGAGCCGTCGGGAAATGGTATTCCAGGCGGCTCATTATAATCCCATGACGGGTCACTTGGGAGAAAGGAAAACACTGAACCGTCTAATAGCCAGTTTCTATTGGCTGGGCATTGGTGGCGATGTCTGCAGGTGGTGTGCGGCATACCGCGAATGCCAACTGGTTAACCCACCGGCCACCCCAAAAGCGCCATTGCGCCCTCTCCCTTTGATCGAGGTCCCCTTTGAGAGAATTGGAATGGACCTCGTCGGGCCATTAGAACGGTCAGCATGCGGACATCGCTTTGTATTGGTCCTGGTGGACTATGCAACGTGATATCCGGAAGCAGTGCCTCTTCGCAACATCTCAGCATGCAGTGTTGCGGAGGCACTCTTCAAAATAATCTCCCGGGTGGGGATTCCGAAAGAAATCCTCACCGATCAGGGCACAATGTTTATGTCACGGACACTACGCGAACTGTACGAGTTGTTAAATATTAAATCAATTCGCACCAGCGTATGCCATCCCCAAATGGATGGCCTGGTGGAACGATTTAATAAAACCCTCACAAACATGATTCGTAAGTTCGTGCAGGACGATGCTAGAAATTGGGATAAATGGCTCGACCCCCTGTTATTTGCAGTACGAGAGGTCCCACAAGCCTCCACTGGCTTCTCCCCATTCGAGCTGCTGTATGGGCAACGCCCACGCGGCGTGCTTGATGTATTGCGAGAGGCCTGGGAGGAGGGACCTTCAAACAGCAAAAATGAAATTCAATACGTTCTTGATCTTAGAGCAAAGCTCCACACTTTGGGACAGCTAACACAGGAGAATTTGCTCCAAGCTCAAGAACGACAGCGCAGACTGTATGACAGGGGAACTCAGCTAAGGGAATTTGCACCGGGAGATAAAGTGCTTGTATTGCTTCCCACATCGAGCTCTAAATTACTCGCCAAGTGTCAAGGACCCTTTAAGGTCACACGACGAGTGGGAGATCTCGATTATGAGGTTAAACGAACCGATAGAGGGGGCGCACGTCAAATATACCACCTCAATCTCCTGAAATTGTGGAGGGAGGCGGTTCCCGTGACGTTGGCTATGGTAGTTCCCGAGAAGGTGGAGCTCGGACCGGAGGTGAGTTCAAAACATAAACAGTTCACCCCGGTCACTTGCGGAGACCATCTCTCACCGAGTCAACTCGCGGAGGTTGCTAGGTTGCAACAGGAGTTTGCGGATGTGTTCTCCCCTCTACAGGGACGTACAAACCTCATCCACCACCACATCGAGACCGAGCCGGGGGTCGTGGTACGTAGCCGCCCCTATCGATTACCCGAACACAAGAAGAAAATCGTTCGGGAAGAATTGGATGCAATGCTCAATATGGGGGTAATAGAAGAATCCCACAGCGATTTGTCCAGCCCTGTTGTTCTAGTGCCTAAGAGCGGCGGGTCTGTGCGATTCTGTGTGGATTATAGGAAAGTCAACGCGGTGTCTAAATTTGATGCTGTAGGGCTTTACTGGTTGTTTAGATCAGTGTTACTATCAGAAATAATTAATAATTATTTCTGTAGTTATTAATCAATATTTAAATTAATTAATTGGATCTAACTCATTAAAACCTCATATGGGACTCCAGTAAATGTAGTGTGCTACGTTTAGGAGCAAGTTTGGTTATTAGCAATAATTAATAATTATCAAAGATAATTATTAATTATTAAAATCAATAGAACATTGATGAGAATCAATGTTAGCTTTTTTTAATCCTTTAAATCAACAGTTATCAAAGATAATTGTTAATTGTTAACACTAGCTTATTGATCATTCAAATTCAATCAAAGATAATTATCAATTATCAAAAATCAATAGAATATTAATAAGGATTCACATTGATGGGGCACCACCCTGAAATCAGGGACTAATAACCGAATATTAAAACAATCTCAATATTAGATTGTTTTCTTAGGAAAATCGACATCCGAAGAATATCGATTTTCGGGGAAAAAAACAATGAATGAAGGTTTGAATCCGAGCACTGACATCCCGTCAGCATGACACAGGCGTATGCAAAACAAACCAAAACACTTCTCTTTGTAATATAAACAAAGTTTATTTATGCAGTAATATCAATTAATAATTAATACAATGCAGTCAATGAACTTCCGACTTACAACTACAAACTAAACAGTGATATGATTAGATATGGAAATAAAAATAATTCTATAACACAAGGTGTGTGTGTGACAGTGTGTGTGTGTGTGTGTCAGTGTGGTTAGTGAGAGAGACAGAGAGAGAGAGAGAGATTATTCAGTGACAGCCCGAAAGCTGATTTCGCGATAGCTGGAGATAAAGCAGCCGTGTTCATCACTCAGAGACGCGGTTTTACGAGCGGGGCTCGTAAAAATCCCTTGTTATTTGACTCTTTAATGGATGAACTCAGTTGCTGTCTCACCCGCGATGGCGAAAATGCACAACAATCCAATTTGGTTGGACCACAATACAACAAAACAAATTTGTGATAATTAATACCCTGAGTATTAATAATGAGCGGACATGGCGATCCGTAAACTGTACAAGCAAAAACCTTGAAACACAAGAATAACACACTATAATATTCTATCTCTGCCCAGACGTAACCTCTTACTTGAATCGCATGAGGACACAGGTAGAATGTGTTTTGCTCCGTCCTTTAACTCTGACCCGGTTTCTTGAGGCTCGTGTGATGACGAGAGTCGTTTCCTCGTGCTGTCGGAGGCCGGTACGGCTGTTGATTCTCAGCGGGCTGGCGGAGAACTCAGAAATGTCGACTTGATTGAAGATGGAAGAGAAATCTTTAATCTCTTCACTTCTGTAGGCCAACGGATGAAGATGCGAATTGCTCGGCGGTCTCCTTCGGATCCGTTAGAGTGTTCGGTTGAACACAGAGTAATCTCAACTCGTCCAGCGAGATGGAGATTGTATGGCTACAGTTTCAAGTCGGACATTACTTCCTTATGCCACGAGGTTGCACCGGAGAGCAGCAAAAAGCTACGTCCGTATTCGGTGAACTAAGTCGCTGGAAGCCACTTTGGAAGCATTTCAGAATTATTTGAAGTCCTGATGATGTCATGTTTGAGGGACATTCTGTTGTGTGCCTCATCCAATAGGAGTTGAGAGCTCGATCCTTTAGAGGGCAAGGCTTCATGGATCTGTAGTCTGTTTTGGACTCCCTTTCTTTGATTTTGGCGCGATTTTTATCAGTAAGATTTACGACTTAGAAGGTGGGGGCTTAAATTATGTTTTTACGACTGTGTTGGGCCTGCCTTTGTCTTCTATCTGAATACATGAGGCCCAACAATGCATATCCAATGCCTCGCGTTGATGAGTTGCTCGATTGGTTGGGCACTGCTCGATTTTATTTGACATTGGATTTAATGAAGGGTTATTGGCAGATCCCCTTGACACCAATTTCCCGTGAGAAAACCGCCTTCTCCACACCGTTTGGATTACACCAGTTTGTGACACTTCCATTCGGTTTGTTTGGAGCCCCGGCTACGTTTCAGCATCTCATGGACCGAATCCTCAGACCACATTCAGCTTATGCCGCTGCCTATTTAGATGACATCATCATGTATAGCAATGATTGGCAGAGGCACATGCAACATCTGAGGGCGGTTCTGAGATCGCTGCGCCAAGCGGGACTCACACCGACCCCAAAGAAGTAAGCGATTGGGCGGGTGGAGGTACGGTATCTGGGGTTCCACTTGGGCCACGGGCAGGTGCGTCCCCAAATTGACAAGACAGTGGCGATTGTGACCTGCCCGAGACCCAAGACCAAAAAGGGGTGAGACAGTTCCTGGGGCTGGCTGGCTATTAGAGAAGGTTCGTACCTAATTATTCGGACGTCACTGACTGATCTCACTAAAAAGGGAGCTCCAGACCCGGTCCAGTGGACGGAGCAGTGTCAGCGGGCGTTCACGCAAGTTAAAGCCACTTTTACATTCACCTGACTTCTCTATCCCTTTTGTTTTACAGACAGATGCTTCAGACAGAGGGCTGGGGGCCGTACTCTCGCAGGTGGTGGAGGGTAAGGAGCGCCTGGTGCTGTACATTAGCCGTAAGCTCTCACTGAGGGAAACTAAGTACAGCACCGTGGAAAAGGAGTGTCTCGCCATCAAGTGGGCGGTCCTCACTCTCCGATACTACCTGCTGGGGCGGGCCTTCACCCTCTGTTCTGATCACGCCCCACTCCAGTGGCTCCACCGCATGAAAGATACTAATGCCCGGGTCACCCGTTGGTACCTGGCTCTTCAGCTGTTTAAGTTCAAGGTGGTCCACAGACCGGGGGCGCAGATGGATGTCACCAACTTCCTTTCCAGGAATGGGGGGTAGTGGTAGGCAGGCTGGGTGCCGCCCCGGCCTGAGTCGGGCGGTGGGGATATGTGGCAGCGGGGGCGTGGTCAAGCATCTCTCCAGAGAGAGAGAAAGCGGTAAGGGCGCTTACACCTGAGTTAAATTATGTCTAACACCCGTCCCTAATTTCAGTGAACACGGGGAGAGCGGCATAAATAGAGCCACACTGCAGGTAGACGAGAGAGAGAGAGCCTGGGCACGGATTGTGAAGCCAAGAGTTATTATTGCAAAGTGGAGAGTTTATTTTGTGAACTAGTTTGTGGATTTTTTTTGACTGAGTTATTGAACAACCTAAAAGCCCTGAGAGTGTGTATTTGCTGCAGAGAGGAAAATAAAAACGCTTACCTGAACCAGGAAATCTGCTTCTCGCCTCCTCCTTCCACTGAGAAGTGTTACAGTCTCGTTCCCTCCATCAGGGAACGGAGGTTACACAAGTAACCATGACGTTAGTTCCGGTCCTCGAATCTGATTGGACGAGAAACGTTCCATGAGCACTGATGGTCTCACACCATCAGCACTCGGACGTTTCACTGTGTGTATCACTCCACTTGTGTTCGTGCTGATCTAAACTAAAGTGTAAGAGCAGTGCATATGTGTTAAGAGCTACTGTATGTCTCTTTTTACATGTATTGTTTTTTTTTTTTTACATTACATACAGTATGTTAGCCAGCAGTTGGTGGCAAAAGATAATTTTTGTGTGTAATATGAGCCAGTTAGGTGACGTGAAGAGTGCTCCATGATTGCTCGTATTAATGCTACAATACTAAAGCTAGGAAATAGCTTTAAACGGCTTTGAACGAACAAATTCACCATTACGGCTCATCACAGCTGAGAGACGCAACAGACTGATTAATTACAGAATTCAAGGTGCTTATCTATTACCGGAGTTTTCAGATTGTGAGAGGACGTGCTGTTTAAAATGGTGGAGGACATTGCGGTTTCTATAGTGAATGACTCTTGTGCACCGGCTACCGTGAAATAGGGAGAAATACCCCCACTTGGATGGCTACTTTTCCACTAAGAAAGCTGATCTTCAGAAAGCTGACAGCATCTCTGCTTGGGTGTGGCAACAGGTGATCATCGCACATGCTCCGTCTCTCTCTCCTTCTCTCACACATACACACACACATCCATCTATGTTTATCCAATAACTTGTTAGAAACAGCACAAGCCGTGATACTATTTCTGAAGTGACATTTTTTAATTACTAAAGGCTTGGATGCATCATTTGGTTCGAACCAGCAACGGCAGATTCTGATCCGTCGTGTAAGAAAGTAGTTCCATGCACATATGCGTTTTTTATGACCGTACTCAGTTTTTCCTAATTTTTTAAAATTTACTTGTTCATTGAACTGTTGTATATAAGCAATATTACACTCGCAATCGTGCTATATGGCCCTAAATCAGCACTGCTGTGATTACCTACGGCTGAATCACAGCAGTGCTGATGTAGGGCCATATCGCACTCTTGCTCGTGTGATATTGCTTAAATATATATATTCAGTATACACAAATCAACCAATAGCATTCTGAGATGTTATTCTTCTCGCCGCAATTGTACAGTGTGGTTGAGTTACCATAGACTTTGTCAGTTCGAACCAGTCTGGCCATTCTCTGTTGATCTCTCTCATCAACAAGGCATTTCCATCCACAGAACTGCCGCTCACTGGATGTTTTTTGTTTTTGGCACCATTCTGAGAAAATTCTAGAGACTGTTGTGTATGAAAATCCCAGGAGATCAGCAGTTACAGAAATACTCAAACCAGCCTGTCTGGCACCAACAATCATCCATGCGATTATCTAATCAGCCAATCGTGTGGCAGCAGTGCAGTGCATAAAATCATTCAGATATGTGTCAGGAGTTTCAGTTAATGTTCACATCAACCATCAGTATGGGGAAATAATGTGATCTCAGCGATTTGGACCGTTTAATGATTGTTGGTTGACTAAAATCTTTGAGTCAGTCTGGGATTACACGAAGAGACAGAAGCAATTGAGATGGAAAGAAGAACTGTGGCAAGTTCTCCAAGAACATCCCATCATATATATGTCCCATATCTTTGGTTGTTGCTGTCAAAAACTGTGTGCCCAATCAAACATCGTCGTGAAAGCTACCCAAATTAGGCTGAGGCCAATATGGATAGGCTGTGTGGCATGCCTTCATCATTAAAAATCATAAACATACACTACCGGTCAAAAGTTTTGAAACACTTGACTGAAATGTTTCTCGTGATCTTAAAAATATTTTGATCTGAAGGCGTATGCTTAAATGTTTGAAAATAGTTTTGTAGACAAAAATATATTTGTGCAACCATATTTATTTATTTCATTATAAAACTAAAATTTAATAAAAATAAAAAAAAGTTTTTGAAATTGATGACTTGGATCAAATAATAAAGAAAAGCAGCCAATAAGTGCCCAACATTGATGGGAACTCCTTCAATACTGTTTAAAAAGCATCCCAGGGTGACACCTCAAGAAGTTGGTTGAGAAAATGTCAAGAGTACATGTCTGCAAATTCTAGACAAAAGGGTGACTACTTTGAAGATGCTAAAATATAACACAGTTTTGATTTATTCTGGATTTTGTTTAGTCACAACATAATTCCTATAGTTCCATTTATGTTATTCCATAGTTTTGATGACTTAACTATTATTCTAAAATGTGAAAAAAATTATAATAAAGAATGAGTAAGTGTTTCAAAACTTTTGACCGGTAGTGTAAATATATATATATATATATATATTTACACATTTTAAGTTTGCTGAAAATAAAAGTAGTTGAAAGTGAGAGGATGTTTCTTTTTTTTGCTGATATATATATATATATATATATATATATATATATATATATATATATATATTTCTCCCAAATTCCAAATAAAAATATTGTCATTTAGAGTGTTTATTTGCAGAAAATGACAAATGGTCAAAATAACAAAAAAGATGCAGTGTTTTCACACCTCGAATAATGCAAAGAAAACAAGTTCATATTCATGTTTAAATAACACAATACTAATGTTTTAACTTAGGAAAAGTTCAGACATCAAAATTTGGTGGAATAACCCTGATTTTTAATCACAGATATTCTGCTCACTACAATTATACAGAGTGGATATCTGAGTTACTGTAGCCTTTCTGTCAGCTCGAACCAGTCTGGATATGACTTCTCTCATCAACAAGGCATTTTCGTCCACAGAACTGCCGCTCACTGGTTGTGACTGTTTTTCGCACCATTTTCTATACACTCTAGAGCAGTGGTTCTCAACCTTTTTTTGATGAATGCCCAAATTATGTGACATAATTTGAAAATGGAGACTTCGTTGTACCACAAAAAGATAGAGGAAAAAGACAACAAAACAAAACAAAAAGTTTTGTTAATAAATTCAGCAGGCTTACACGTCATGAATGTGAGACCAAACCTTGCATTTTTTAAATTCAAGCAGATACAGGGCTATATCTGGGGCCTATAAAATGAAAATGCAAAGACAGAAGCTAATATTAAAAGTGATATTGTTAATATATTTTACATTTGACTTTTTGAAAATTTTTATTTATTCATTCATTCTTTATTTTTATAGTTTTAACAGTGGTATTTGTAACAAGACCATAGAAAACACATGCAATAATGGATCTTCTTCACTACCATCGTTAGATGTAACATGATTTCTATAATACAAACTATGGCATTTTTGTAATTATAAACATTAGACCCACTCTAAACACATGCAAAAACAATAAATAAAAAATATAAATATTTATAAGTTGTAACAAAAATGTATTATATTCCCTTAATCCCTAGTGTAGCCTATGACAAATGTAATAGAGCTGAAGTAGTGATATGATAATATTTATTATCAATCTATTTCTGCCTAAAGTACAGTTAGTATTACTATAGTAAATTCAAGGGTGGTGATGTAGAATTCTGTGCCAAATTTAAATGGTTTCTGCTTCTTTCGCTTTGCTTCTCACTGATTCTCGCAAAACTCCTAGTTTAAGAACCCGTATAATTGAGAACCAACTAATATACTCCAAGTCTAGATAAAAGTTTTAATGCAAAGAGGAACTTGATGATAGATTTGATTATTATGACTGACAAATGGCCCCCATTTGTAACCTAATGCCCCTCTCTCTACTAATTTGCTCTCAGCGCCCCCTGGCATCCTTTGAACACACCCTGGGGGGGCGGTACCGCCCCTGTTGAGAACCTCTGCTCTAGAAACTGTTGCGTGTGAAAATCCCAGGAGATCAGCGTTAGAGAAATACTCAAACCAGCCCGTCTGGCATCAACAATCATGCCAAGGTCTAAATCAAAAAAAGTTCATTTTTTACCCATTCTGATGGTTGATGTGAACATTAACTGAAGCTCCTGACCCATATCTGCATGATTTTATTCATTATACTGCTGCCATATGATTGGCTGATTAGATAATCGCATGAATAAGTAGATGTACAGGTGTACATAATAAAGTGGCCGGTGAGTGTATATATATATATATATATATACACACACACAGTATAGTTCACCCAGTGGGAGATCTAGTTGGTTAAGGATGTTCTGCATTGCTCATTAGGCTGCGTGTGTGTGTGTGTGTGTGTGTGTGTGTGTGTGTGAATATGCAATTCTTTGTTTGTCATGCAGAATGATAAATAAGAGAGAAAACTGATGTCATCTCCTCTCTCACCCTTGAACACAGCATTGTCATCTCTTTTTCTCCTTCTATCATTCCATCTCTCTCTCCCTTCCTCTTGGTCTTGTTCTCATCCTCTCTCGCTATTTCAGAGATAGGGCTATTTCCAGCCCTGGTGTTGACAGGGCAATTAGTCTGAGCACCAGATCCCTAAACTGCTGGCAACAGTATCATTCTCTGGCCCGTCAATTCGTCAGCTCATTTGCTTTAAAAAAATAAAATAAAAATAAAAAAAGCTAGTGTGTGCAATAAAGCAATAAGGTCCTCAACTTGCAGACATTTCACACTGACAGATTTGTTTTTGCTGTGCACAAAAAAAGCAGCGAGTCTAACAGGACGTGGCTTTGTCCAGGGCACTCTAGGCCTGGTGCTGCCTGTCAGTCTATGGATGGAGTCAGCCCTTGTCCGCTGAAGGGTACAAGGCTTTGGCATGGAGATGTGAGGGCTGGTGTCCTTGTCAGAACACCTGCTGTTTCTCTACAGCATCTCTCCAGTCCTCCCCTGAAGATCTCATCAATCCAAGCCCATCAAAGCTCTGTGAGCTCGCTGCACCCACCACCAAGGAGACATCAGAGTAGATCATCATGTAAGCTTGGAAACAGAATTACAGAAAGTATGTGCATTAGCATGTATGGTGTCTACAAAAGTATGTCAGAGTGTTCTTCGGTGTATTGTTTCTTGTTTTGTTTGTTCTTTTTTTCAAAAGAATTGTTCTAATTCTGTGTGTGTGTGTGTGTGGGGGGGGGGGTTGTTCCTCCGCCCTCGCTACTACCTCCATCCATCTCTTCTTCAATCAAACTCCAGACTTTCCCCCTCATCCCTTTTGTTTGTTTCTTTTGTCTAATTTTGCCTCTCCCTTGGCATATTTCTCCTTTCCCCCTGATTTTCCATCTCCCCATACCTCTCCATTTTCATTCATCCACCTCTTTCCCTATTTTCCTTTTTCTCTCTTCATCCCTTTCTCCCTCTCATCCTCCTCTCTTTCCCTCAGTGGTCCGACTGTTCATTATCCTAATTAAATCCAGCAGCTGAACATCCTCTTATCTATAGGGGAGGAGAGAGAGGCCATGATGCAATAGGGCTGATTTGCATATCCAAAGTTAATTAGTGTGGAGGAGCAGGTGTACAGTAATAATAATCATCACACATGACAGTCACCTGTGCCCGCTTTGCTCTGCCCTTCCAAGATGTGCCCCCTCCCACCACTATCCCATATCCCCCCACATCTCACCCCTCTGTTGATGGAATTCACTCTCTTCCTCTCTTAATCTCCCACCATCTCTCTATCACTCTCTTTCTTTCCTTTTTCTGAAACCCCCGCACACATGCAAGATTTCTTGTCAAATGCATGTCTTTTCCGTTTTCATCTGGTTAGTCTTTGATGATGACTTTGGCTCCATTTTATCTTCATGATCTCAGGTGTTTTAAGTTGTCCTTAGCTAAGAATGTTTAGTGATAAACAAAGCAGAGGAAAACTGGGCTTTTGCTATTTTTACATCTGTACTGCTTTTTTACGGGACACGTAAACACACTCTTGTATTTGAACTGTCAGTTGTGCAATGAGGCTCTTTGAGGTCCAGCTTGTCTCTTTTCATGCTTGTGTTGAAATGCCTCTAATTGCTGTTGCTAATTCTGCATGGACATTTCACAGGATTTCTGCTTCTCAGCCCAATGTGTGGTTCACACCTCCGAGTGTCCAGGATAGTAGTGAGTGATGTGCCACAGGGCGGATATGTGTGTGTGTGTCAGTCTTTGAGGTGTGCTTCACTTCGCATATTTAACACTGTCACCATCAGCATCATTTCAGAGCCACAGACTGCTGTGGTTACCTAGATACTGCTCCCTTGGGATGCAAATTAAATTGTGTGAAGAGATGGTTTGTTGTGCTTATTTTCCACAACAGAAATATTCTTTAATCACTTCAATATTCATCCACCGTGACAATTTTACATGTATTAACACCTAAATTTCACAATTTGAATGTGAGACTGAATTTTATTTGTCCTGCCTTGCATTTTTTTTGCACCTCTGTGTTGCAGGAGTACCAGTCTCTCAAAAATACACACTTACAAACACAAACGCATATTTTCAACATGTTTTATTCTTCTAAATGTACACAAGGAAGAATGAAATTTATTTAATTAATTAATATTTAACTACATATATTTTAATGTAATATATGAAAAATAATCTGCAGGGACTTCAGTAAACATTTTAGAGTGATGAAAAATCATTGAATCAGAGTTATAAAAAGATTCATTATGTTTGTTTAAATGCACAATCATGCATCGGTTATGCATAACTCTAACTCAACAACATGTAAATACCTTAAATTGATCTGGAGGTGTACATTTTTCCTCATTGCCCTGATTTCACCCTGCATGTAAACTAGAGGCAGACCGATATATTGGTTTTATCAATTAATCGATGCCGATAGTTGCTTTATGGAAATGTAAGCGCAGCGTAGTTCTAGCGGGAAGACTAGCAGCTGTACATCATCGCATCATTAGCTAGGTAACTCCTAGCCAATCACATGTAAGCCATTGCTTTATAAGTCTGCTCACATTATCATATTGCTGTTTCAGTTGTGCTAACACGGCAACCTCCACCACCCCACCTCCACCAGTCAAGTCCCATCCTGCACGGGGGTAGGCTCCTCGCCCCTGCCTCCTATCTCCGGCAGGATATGACAGTTCAGAGTACAACTTCTTCGGACTGCCAGACGGGGCTTACGCCAAAGAGAGACATTACATTTTCTGTTTTATATTCATCAAATAAATGTCATCTTGAATTTCACTCAAGTTTGCAAGTCTTCCTGATAGAACTATCGGTTATCTGCAAAAAGCTATGCCGATAGTTGCCAATAGTTTTAAAAAGCATAATTTGGTAAATACTTAAATAGCCAAGTCTCCATAATTTCAAAATGATGCGTCATGCACCAATCTTCATTTTGTTTCTGGTCATTATTTGGATTTTGGTTGCACAATAAACTGCTGGGATTTTATTCATTTTGGACTCTTGTAGCCTCAATGTCTGTGCCCATCATAGTTAGGAAAGATGTATACATTTATTTTTACATTCTATAAATAGGCCAATTAATTGGTTATCTGCCTTTTCCACCACCTTAGTTAATGGTATCGGCAAAATCCACTTTCGGTCTAACTCTAATGTAAACATATTTACTGGTACTCTGCCGGCGTATGCAATGTGTTGTGTGTTGTGTTTACGTTTTGAGATCAGACTTGGGGAAAAACCTTATCTTGTCAGTTCTCATGGTTTTCTTGTATTGTTAGGGTTTTTGGAATGAGTAGATTTCTGATGAACTGGCAAAAATCAGCTTTTTCATAAAAACAAAAAAGAAAATGCATTTATTTGAGAGTTGAAATCATCAGATTATTTTCTGCTTTTGATAGCAAAACGTATACAGGCACATTTGATGCATGCCAATCGTTTTTTGCTTAAACAGTTTATGACCTTACCCCGATAAAGGAACAATGTTTAATGCATTTACATGACCTTAAATGTTGTTGGCTTATTAAGCATAATCAGTGTAAGCTTGTGCATGCAAATGCGCACAATGAGGTGCATGTAGGTGTTGATTCATGGAAAGGAATCGAACTCACCAACTTTAGCATCTGTTTGTCCAAACATTAGCAGACGGCGAATATCCTGTTTGAAAACAGTTACCTAGATACTGCACTGTTGGGATGCAAATCAAAATTCTGTGATAAGATGTTTTGTTGTGCTTGATTTCCACAGCAGAGATATTCTTTTAATCACTTCAGTAATTATAATTTTATAATTTTCTTTATTTATCACACATTATACATTTGCACATATACAGTGAAATTCTTCTTTTTCACATATCCCAGCTAGGCTAGGGTCAGAGTGCAGGGTCAGCCATGATACGGCGCCCCTGGAGCAGATAGGGTCAAGGGCCTTGCTCAAGGGCCCAACAGTGGCATCTTGGCGGTGCTGGGGCTTGAACCCCCGACCTTCTGATCAGTAACCCAGAGCCTTAACCGCTGAGCCACCACTGCCCCTCAAGTTTGTCATCTACATCAAAAAGATTTTTAATATGTTTACATCTAATGTGTCCAGCTTTGTTTTTCTTGTACATCTGTTCAGCCAAGTACCAGTCATCCAGTAACACACACTACTCTCTGTTACAGTTGCCTCTCAGTAACACAGGTGGAATAATTTGTCTGTGAGGAATCATACAAGCCACCAAAATAAACAAGGCCTGTCTCCTGTAATACATTATTTATCATTACAGTCAGTCTTGCTGCTCACATTCCCTCTCATGTGCCTTTATGGATTATTTATGCTATGTCACTCACTTGCGTCATTTGCATCTTTTATATATTTAGAGGCCTGAGTGTCTCTTTCATGTGGGCTGGGGGCTGGAGGGGGTGTCAGAAACCTGGGGTGGGTTTAGAGGGACACCGATCGGGAAAGTGGACCGGAGATGGACACATGGGTGACAGGGTGACATGAAGTTGGGGTTTGTTCCTGAGATGGTGTCTTGTGAAGAGGGTGAATTGGATTGTTATAAGCTTGGAGAGCAAGGGCAGATGCTGATACCTTGTGTCCTTACCTTACCTTGTGTTCGTTGTCACTATTTGTGCACACGTTGTTTGCTGTAAATATATATATATATATATATATATATATATATATATATATATATATATATATATATATATATATATATATATATATATATATATATTAATGCATGTATTTGCTCGGAATTGGCTTGAAAGTGTGGCTTTTGTTTATTCATTTACTTTTGACTCATAGGAACCACAATTTCGACCAAACAGCCATTGTAGCGAAGTACATTCAGTTTTTTTTTTTTTTTTTTAAATCTAGTTCATCCACATTGTCTAGTATCCAGGCATATTGTCCACACTTTTTTTCACTAAATGAACACAATAAATCATTTTTTTTTAAATGTATATGCACCAATATAACAATGAATAGTAATAAAAAGCTAAATTTCCCTACACATATTTTTACTTAAGCATTTTATTTTGTTTTACTGTGTAAAATACCATGATGCAGTTTTAGGAAATGTATTAAATAAAATAGCATTAAAATCATAGCGATAATCATAATGTTGCTTTGCAAAAAATAAATAAATAAATAAAATAAAAATAAATCATGCATATATTGATAATATTTTGATATATTGCAACGCCATAATCCAGACATGGGTGAACAATATGATACCTCAAAGATTAACAATAACATTATGTCTGATGATTTATTTTCATGTAATTGGCAAGGCATTTTATTTCATGTAGTATGGCACCCACATTTGTCATCATGCATGTTTTCTGTTGTATTTCCTTACTGGCATCAAATCCAGCAAATTAATCAAACATCTTAGCACGTCTTAGCATGCTTTGTGTTCTTTGTCTCCACAACCCCTCATAGTTGGCTTTTCTTTGTTTTCTTTACATCAAGCACCTTTTGAATGATAATATGCTGTAGGTGTGGCTGTTGTCTTTCATGCTGTCATCTGCTGTCCTGGTGCTGATGGAGATGGATGGAAAGACACTTGTTTTTCATGTCCTTGGGTTTATTAACACTTCTTCTCCCCTGTGTGCTTTTGTCTTCATTGGCACCTTCAGCCAGTACGGCCTGGGCTTTTTTGGAGGAGGTGAAGAGGAGATGGGCTGTGTCAAAATTCCCATGCTTTCATAGTATGTACTGAGTTGAGTTCAGAATTTAATGATGAGAAACATCTTTCTTGGTATGTATAGCCCTTATACTTGAAAAGAGCCGCCCGATTAATGGTTCTCCACCATTTGTTTTGAACTTCTGCATCTGATGATTCACCTTCCATGGCCTTATGGGACAGCAAAGTGTTCCCTGGTTGCACTCTTCAGAATCTCAGCAGATGCAGTAGGTCATTGTTTGCCTACTGTGTCATGAATATTGAGCATTCGAACATTCTACTCATTTGACTTACTGCTTTTTGCATATTGTTTAGCTGAGAAGTACTTGTATTTGGACACAGGGATGTTGTTTTAGGAGAATGGAGATTCTTGTCTATTCTGGGGATTTTACTATAAGCGTGAAGGGCTCTGATATCATTAGCTCTCTGTTGACTCTGTGAGATGCTGAGCGACCTGTGGCTCAGCCAACGATAGAATTAAAGCTATTTACACAGCTGTTAAAGTAATGCTAGCTCATACAGAGCCTCTGTATGTCTTGGGCCTAAATCTGGACGCCGCTAACTCCACTCTTTCCCAGAGAGGATGCCCCCGTGAGAGAGTGCCAAGAACCGTTTCCCTTAATAACCATACATCCCTAGACCTCTCAATTTGGCTCTTTCTAGAGGGAATGAACCACCCTCACCTCCTCAACCGAACACAATTCAAGGCTTCACATAGTCCCTTGGTCTCCAACATTTATCACTCCCAAACCCTCTTTGTGTGAGAATGTAGGCCGGTTTCAAATATGGACACCTAGGCTATTAAGATTTTTTATTAATTTTTTTATTTTAAAGGTGCACTCAGAATTTTTTATTTTGTTTCACCATTAATAACGTTTTACCCCTGAAGAAATAAATAGTATAATGTTTAACATGATGTTAACTCCCATTTAATGAAGATAAAAACTTTATTCTGCATAGAGCTTGGCTGCGGCATGTTGGCCAATATGTTGAGATCACATGACGTATTTCTACAGTGGCATTGGTAATTGAAAATGATTGTATTTTCAGAAAGCTGCATCCATATGCTAAAAGTCATTATTAATAAATGACCAACATGGGTTTTTCAGCGCCCGATAATGATTTCCAGAGAGCAGGGTGGCCGATATATACACTATGCAATTTAATGTTATCAAATGAGATGAATAAATTTGCGTAGATTAAATTAACACTTATTTTACTTAATAATTACATAAAATTCACAATTTGTATACAAATTACAGAAAGTATATACAGACTACAAGAAATCGATTATCGTCAGTGGAAAAGGCTGATGGTAGATTTAGGAACTGACACAATGGCAGTTTAATCAGCTGTTTGGGCAAGGTTAATGGTTGACGCCTATTTTCTCAAAATAGACAAACATCTGCCGATATATCGGTCCATCACTAGTCAAAAATTCCAAGACAAAGATGCCATATTAATTAAGTAGAAAAAATAAAATCTTTAAACTGGGCAGTTGAGGACACCATCATAGCTCTCCTCAACCATTTGTGTTTTGTTTGAGAGTGCAAGCATAATGAAGAACAGTTTTGTTTGTTTTTTTACAAATGAGGGTAAATTGTCATTATAGCTGAGCTTGCTGGACATGACTGTAAGAGATTGTATTTTGCCTCAGTGTGCCCAAGTACCTCATCCACCAAGACTGACGCTGTCACATTGTACAGATAAGTAGCTCTCTGTGCATAACGGCAATCAAGAGATGGCAGGAAGAGGGATTTATGCGAGCAAACAATGGCAAAAAGAAACAACAACAACAGACCGTGTCTAATTCCTCCTTTTACTTCCTTTTATAGCAGAATAAACAGGGCCATCTCATAAATTCCTCCTGAAAAGTATTATTGCTGACAGGTCTGACCTCGGCAAGCCTGCAATGTTTACCCATAACTCACAATTAACAGAGACATTAGAGAGTTCTCCTGAGGATTGCCAGCTTTATTTCCCTCTAACTAGGCAGCACTAAATCTGGAAGAGATCCCAGTTCTGCCATTTACCATCGAAGGGGCGGATTCCGTACCGGAGAGAAGGGACTCCACAGATTGAACACACTTCTGAGCTTTGGGGCTGTTATGGATATGGCGGCAGTAATTATTCAGGCCTTGTTATTGCCCAGAACACCACACCTGCGTCCAGCTCACCGCCTGTTATTAGAATATCAAAAAGGCCACAGAAAAAAAATGTCTTGCACAATCAAAGATAAATTTGGACCAGGATTGCACTCTGATATCATTCTGAAGTTGTGTCTTTCTTTCCTGATTACTTAGATCAGATTTTTTCTTCATTGTTTTTTTTTAATCAATTTTGAATAAACCAAATCAATTTAAACTCTTGTTTTACCACAGGCATTAAAATGGGCAGAGTAACTTCAATTTACTTGGGAGATAAATGTGCACATATTCACAGACGTGTCAAATCCAATCAAATATCGGCTGAATAGATCCTCCAAACAATAGGACATATTTACCACGGCTTTGTGGCTAATTTCCAATTTATTGCTGTCAGCTTATGTCATAGCCGAGACATTTAGTATTTATTTATTTCATATCTCATGATTTTTATTAGATCGGTAACAATTGTGATGTTTTAGAAGCAAACAAGATGTAGGCATCCCAAAGAGTGAACTGAATTAATGATGGCTCCATCAACTGATAATCTGTTTTACCATTTGCCCAGCATTGAATAACAATGAGACAGTGGCGTTTGCTGCTCTTAATGGACTAATCTTTTATGTCTGAGTGTAGTTTATCCTAAATCATCCATGAGAAACGTCAGTGTGTGGGTCTACTTGTCAAAACACGGCACTGCTGTGGCCTCAGGAAAGTAAAGTTTCCATGTAATTAAACACAGAATATGACAGAGGCAAGGTCTTATTGCTCACTGCACATCAGACATAGAAGTTATAGCTGAACAGTTGCATGTTACCAAGCATCCTCTGTCTATTTGGGTTTCATTTTCATTTTCAGAGTGGAAACAAAAGAATCAAACACTTCAAGACACACAAAACGCATCAGATATTCCTGAATGTTTACTCTTTGCTCATCCAAAAGACCAATCATATTCTGCACACATTCACATGCATACCCATCTGCACTCAAATTGAACACTAATGGAATGTTGTCATGTTTTTGTAGCTGTTATTATCATTGGGAGATAACTAAAAAATGTTCGTAGTACCTTAATGGTCAATTACAAGCCCGCTCCAATGGAGATGGTGCTGGGGTCCCACCAGAGAGAAGATAAAGGGCCTAGATGAGCTTGGAGGCCTCCATCAGGAGTGGGTCGTTGCGTATAAACTTCTGAGTCAAAATTTGGATCATTTCCCAGTTTCTCCCCGCTCTGCTGCTAGAGTTTTTTTTTTTTTTCTGTCCGCATTGATGAGAAGCCCTGTGGCGTGCCTCCGTTGATTGGAAACCACACGTTAATTTAACAAAGCTCATATATCAAGATCACAGGAGGCCTCTTCTTTATCTCTTTATGCCACTTTTTTTCTCTTCATTTCTGTTTTCCGCTTCTCAATGTATATGACTTGTTTTGAATTAGGATTCATAGTGTATACTTCAGGGGTTACATATGCCATTTTATTTTACTCATAACTTTATTTTAGATCACATACAGTGGCCCCCCCAAAAACTATTTGGACACTTTTGAACACTTCAGCTTTACTAAAGATGTTTGAAATTAAACATATCAACCAAGTGGCATCTGAAAACAAATGATGCTAGAGGTTCTCTGACTAGAACTAACTGCACTTTACTTTTCTTAGTCATTTTTGCAATTACTTTTAACCAAACCAAGGTGATTTTAGTGGATGTCTGAAGTCAGTTCCCCTCATGTTCACACATGTGCCATAGCAGAGAAGCCTCGGGTGTAGTTCTTCACATTAATTATGGGCATTTTTCACTAATGTTTGGCAGCAAGAAAGTTTCCAAATACATTATATGCAATATATACAGTATACTGTCTAATAAGTTGAAAGCTTAAAAAAACGTAAAACATTTTTTCTTAAAGTTGTCTTCTACTATATTTAAAATAAATACCACTTGGTTTGATATTTTGTTATATAATGCATTCCTACATTAAGTACTCTTTAAGTGTCCAGTACTTATATCTCTGTTAACATGCAGCAAACATAGACTGATCTCCCTTATGTAGTTCGAATGTTTGGAATGGTGTTTGTGTGTTCGTGTATGTGCAAGTGAACAGATGCCCTTGTCACCTCTTCATCCGTAACAGAGCTGTCACCCACTTTTAAATAGAACTGAGTGTATTAACACGGCGCTCCAGGTCGGGTCTGTTGGGGCGCTGGTGACAGTAGTGGTGCCCTCCACTATTGCTAGTCGATGAGGCTTTGGCACGCTGACATGGCTGGCAGGGCCTGCCCAAAGTGACTCTACAGGAGCTGGACAGCAGCCAGTCAACTGAAGCCTGGCCAACAGCTGCAGCCTGGACGAAAGCGAGGCGCAAAGAGGCCACTAGAGAATGGGGGAGCCAGCTTTTTCATTTAGCCATCCAACTGTTTCCCTCTCTCCTCTCAATTGACAGAATAAATGCACCTGCCATTGTGTGATATTGGGCAGATTAGTTTTGTGATGGAGGAGTTGGTGTCAGAGTGGGGCATCTCTGAGGGGACCCACCCAGGGAGTCGAGCTGCTGGGAGCTCTCGTTTGTACTGAATAACATCTAAACTCTTTTTGTTTGACTTCTTTCTTCAGCAGAACACATTTGAAGAAAAATATAAAATATCTTAGCTCAGTAGGTCCTTAAAATGCAAGTGGATGGTGATCAGACTTTTGAAGTCTTTTAAAGTGATACGATCGCTTTTGGTGTGGAAAAAGATCAATATTTAAGTACTTTTTAACTATAAACAATTGCTTACGGTAAGCTTCACGAGAGGGTGGATTTCACTCTGTCTCTCGTTTGACGCATTCGCGTTGGCATGTTACGGATGTAATGTCACGTTCTTCTCTCGGTTGAGACATCCAGGATAAGCACACAAATGCACCACTGTGAGTTAAGAAACAGATACAAATACAGGTCTAAACCAAAACCAACGAAGCTTCTGTACAGCATTCCTCCTACTCGTAAACAGCGCTGCTCAACTGTGTGTGTGTGTGTGTGTGTGCGTTGCACGTGCCTCAGTTCTCGTGTGTCTCATGTACCAACGCGTTTACGTCACATGCGCATACCACTACTGACCAGAAGTGATGATTTAGAGTTAAAAAGTGCTTAAATATTGATATTTTTGCACCAAAAGTGACCGTGTTGCTTTAGAAGACAATCATTTAATCGCTGGAGTCACATGGATGACGTTTATGTTGACTGTCTGTTCATTTTATTTTGACTGTCTGTTTCACCATCCACTTGAAACAGGACTTAAAGGACATTTAAAGGACCTCCTGAGCTGATATTTTTCTTTTTTCTTCAAATGTGTTCTGGTGAAGAAAGAAAGTAAGTCATACACACCTGGGATATCATGAGGGTGAGTAAATGAGAGAATTTTCATTTTTGGGTGAACTAACCCTTTAAAGGATGAACTATCCCTTTTAAATTGACTAACTTTTTAGACACAATGCTCTGTTAATGAAAGTAGTTTTCAACAAAGCCCACAGGATCACCGTTTTATGTCACTGAGCAACTCATAGTCTGTCTGGAAAGCTGCAAACACAGTGAAACTGAGTGATACAAACAGTGAAGCACCCCCGTAATGTTATACCAAAAATCAGCATTCTTTGAACACTACTTGGCCAATCAGATCAGAAGACCGGAACTGACTGTTGTATAATTTCTGTTATTCTGTGGGATCTTGGATTGGAAATAATGAATCTCACATATTGTACATTATAAACAAATAAGCAGACCTGGCAGATGAATTAAGAACACTTTCCTATAAAGCTCTCATCTTGCATATTGTTCATACCACTAAAACAATTAGACTTTTCTTGCCCTGTGATATCTTGTTCTGAGGCTGAATTTTCTGCTGCTTAATTTACATTTAATTGGACTGTACCCAACTGGCTCAGGTTAGTATGAAAAGAAAATCAGGAACATTAATCAAGGTAAAATTATCAGCTGATTAATCAGACTTCTAATTATGGCATACAGCATCTCTCTCTTTGTTCTGTTTTAATTACTGTACTTCATTGTCTTTTCCATATGGCCAGCATGTTTCTGCATAATGCAAGTGTCTCACTGCTCAGGGAGCCATTAGTACCCTAGCTAGTGCTGCTGTCCCAGATACCTCTATATCCCTTCTGCAGTTTTTTCATGGGCGATGTTTGGAAGGTTTGTAGACATTGCAGCGATGGATAATTCCATAACTGGAAAACTGCAGCGGTTCGGTCAGTGTTGGTTCAGTCTCTAGATAGTTTGTAATGATGTTTGGCTTTTCCGCCCAGCAGCGGCAAGGCCTGTCGGCAGACCTCCCAGCTATTATTTGAGACTGCCGACAGGCCTCGCCGCTGCTGGGCGGATCTGTAGACACAGTGTACGGCAGAGCAGCATGAACTCTGCGTGTTAAGTGCCAGAATGGATGGGGATCTAATAAATTGTTGAATAAAACATGCTCTGTTGCCACGGGGGCGTGGAATTAGCCGGGCAAAGTGGTGATTAACCATCCTATCATACTTGCCATTGCAATTCCCAACTTCCTTTTTTATCCGTCTCTGTATCTCTTTCCCAACACCTTTTAGCCTCTCTCTCTTATCCTTTCTCCATCTGTCGCCTAAAATCAGTTATGTGAATATTTCCGATGGAGATTCGTTCTATCTTGTCCTGTACTAACATTTAAATTTGTCATTTTCTGTGCTATACTGAGAGTGCAGATCTGCCCTATAAAGCCAAAAATTTAGTAACTGTGCCAATGTTGAAATTGTCAAGGAAAATGTGGATTATAAAATTCTGTAGTCTTTCTCAATTTTCTCTGATACTAAGGGCATTTTCACAGCTGGCTCGTTTGAAGAATTTGTTTCGGTACCTGGTGCGTTTTCTCTCTTAATTTGTTCATTTAGGCATACTGTATATGATTCTGAACACGTCAATCGCACCCAGATCACCACATTTCTACCAGTATATAATTTTAAACAGTGTATCGATGTATAAGAGCTAAATCCCAGAATGGCGCACACATATTCTGATCAATGAGGGGACAGTTTGACCACATGTGACTTTTATTAACAATTTTATTAACTAAAAATGTTATTACCAATCAGGGAAAAAGCAGGGGAAAACTAATTTTTGAACAAATCAAATGAGCTACACATCTGAAAACGGTGTAGAGATTTTAGTTACAACTCAATTTTGACAAAATACGCAGTTGCTGCATTTTGCCTTTGCATGGCAGAGATGTGTTGGCCTGTTGTAAGTGGTTGCAGATATACAGTATGGAGAGTGACCTGCAGGTATAATTTAATTACAGCGTTAATGTATTCAGTGATTAAAAAAAAAAAAGAAAAAAAGATACAGCTCTTTTTCTTTAGATTAGCAATACATGCACAAAAATATGCCGAAATCATTGTGTTGCTCCCTGATTTTGATGCCAAAATGTATACAGACATGCACACAACACTTGCTCACATTGGATAAGCCTGTAAGAATGGTAAAAGAGTGAAATCTGAGTAATAGGCTAAAATCTGTTTTTGCTTAAACCGTTAATGACCTAACCCCAATGATGATGATCTCATGCATTGTCTGCTTATTAAGCATAAGCCGTGTAACAGTATGCATGTAAACGGGTTCACTGTTGTTTAGTGAATAGTTGCTGTTGGTTAACATAAATTGTAGGTGTTTTTCTCACTTAAGAACTCATCTGTGTTTTACAACAGTTTTATACTGTACCCTCACTAACCTTCACAATCTTTTTCTCTCTTTACATTTTTTTGTCTTTTTTTTTTTTTTTTTTTACATTTATTTATTTATTTATTTATTTGATTAAAGTGAGAGTATTTTCTTTCTCCCTTCTGATCTGCGTACCGTTTGGCATGCTGGAATTAGACATCACTTAAGAATACTTAAGCCAGCATCTCACTAGCACATGAAACCTTTTTTTTCAATATGTAATTACTGGAACCATACAAGAGTCTCATGCATATTCATGTGGATTTTAATTAAGCCCATCTCTTCACAGTTTGTGCCTTTGCCTCCTGAAAAGTTGCTTCCTCACACTCACACAAAAGCAGGATTCACACATGCAGAAACGCTCACTGGCATATTAGTATGTGCGTCACTAGAATGTATAAAATGCACAAACCAACAGAAATATGCTTGGACACACGCACATAGAGTGTGTGCAAAAAGTATATATATATATATATATGTGTGTGTGTGTGTGTGTGTGTATATATATATATATATAAAACCGGGTGGTATTTATTTTTTAAAAATATAGCATAAATACACTTTTCAGCAAAACATTTAACTAAAAAAAGCTTGATTGAATCTAAAGTATCCAAAGTGTCCAACTACTTTTTAGGACTATAGTATGTGTGCACAGGCAAACACACAGACATGATGCTATTGCATTTTTCCATCCTTCACTATCTATCTTCCCTGGGTAGATGCTTTCCATCTCTACTTTTTCCAGCTTATCTGTGTGACTGTAAGTTTAGGCATTTTGTTGTGTGTCTACAGCTGTGCTGTTAGCCCAGAAAGAGAGCATATGAGAGAGAGAGAGAGAGAGAGAGAGAGAGAGAGAGAGAGAGAGAGAGAGAGAGAGAGAGAGAGAGAGAGAGAGTGTGTGTGTGTGTGTCAAGCTGTGTGCAAAGTTTTAAACCCATAGAGAGGGAGATACAGGCTCAGAAGCATTTGCTTGTAGACAAATCAGAGACATGCACCGCGGTGTGACTCATCAACAATTAAAATAGCCATAAATTATTTTAAATGGCAAGCTTTAGAGATATAACCATTATAGCCAGTGACCTTGTTTGGAACTGTTTCATTAGCGGAGCAAAAATTGACAAAGTAGTTGGCCATATTGTGTCTAAAATGTGTTACTCAATTTTAACATCTTATATATATATATATATAACTGTTGTATAAAAGCACACGCAGTAATTTCTTTCACATATCTATTGTGTACAAATGCTTCTTCAAGAAATATCAGTTAGTGCTTGTTAAATATGGGCAGAGAGCTGTGAAACTACTCACTGTGCAGTCGTATGTTGTGATAGGTTTGGTAGTACAAAGTCTATAAACACTTGAAGAACTCTTACACTTAGTCTATGATGAAAACACACGCGCGCGCGCTTATTGTAAGGACAGGAGGGAGAAAATATGGTATCATATAGCCACTTGGCACATTAATCTGAAAACAATCCAGTGAGTTTCAGAAGGTCAACAGTGCCATCTACTGAGAGAGCAGGAGATAAAGAGAGAGGGAGACTTGGACAAACACCAGCTCAGTAGGAATTTTCAGATAATAATCTGTTTCTCTGGGCTTGTGAAACTGTCTCATTAAGCCTCCTTTTAAACTGGAAATATAGGGAGTGATTAAGGCTGTATTACTGAGTGGGCACAAAATGGCTAACCTCCGGCCACCCACTGCTCTAGGTGTCTGGCACAGGGTTCTGCACGCTGCGTAATGTCTTCACTTCGAGAGCGTTAAATCCATCACCTCCTTGTTTATCTACTTTGCTCTGGCAGCCTTATCAATCAGAGTTAATCCATCACACTTGCATATATATTGTTTTTATTTTTTAAATATAATTAAATGCAGTGGGCCAGGCCTATCGGTGTGCACTAGGGCTGAAACGATTAGTCGACGTTATCGACAACGTTGACAATAAAAAATTGTCGACAAAAATTTTCGTTGTAGAACAGTCGTTTGATCTCATTTAATGTAACATGAGATCACATTAAACTCTAATGATTATGCGCGCCTGACTGAGGAGAGGAAGAATTACACAGCTCACAGTCAAAATGCACTCCAAACTTTCCAGACAGCTTCAGGTGATGTAGATCACAAAGTATAAGGAAATTATACAAAAATACAAAATAACTAAATACAGAAGCACTCCCGCTGAATGAAAACTTGCGTGTCAGAGCGTCTTTAAAGGAAACACCTCACTGTTTTATCTTTAATGCATCCTTTTTAAAGTTCGAATAATAAGGAAGCAGGTCTTGTAAACAACTACAAACTCAGAAACTGGCATTCCTCTGTGCGGTCAGCGCCTCTTCTATGAGTTGCGCGAAGTGTCCTGATCTAAGGGGAGAGATTGAAACTGTACCCAGCTGATGCACATTCTGGACGACAGCCAATCGAATGTAATCATCCCTATGCCCTACTCAGTACGAAAGACAGAACTCTTGATGTCGGCACTCTGAAGGGAGCATGGCATCACAGTTTAAATGTAGCCTTCACCTAAAAGGGCCCTTTGTGAAAGACTTTACTTTTTTACTTTTGTTTGTAACAAACTTCTGAATAGCGTCCCCTTCCCGGTGTGCCCTTCAAGGGCGCATAAATGTCGTTTGGAAAAACGCCCTCTGTCACGGGGATGCTCCTCCCTCGAGCGCTTAATACGGCTAGATTATAACGTGATTGCTCGCGACTTTCTGAATCATAATATGAGTCACTGAGCATTTCTTATCTTCTTATTGTGAAGAAAATTGGCAATACGCAGCTTTATTAATAAGAGAGTTTATTTTTTATTTTTTTGTGAGTTAAAGATGGATTGAAGTGAACAGAAAGATGAGAGAGGGTAGTCTTCGCCCCATTATACACTGCAACAAAATACGTTTTTGATTTGTTTGTTGTTTTGGCTTGTTTCCCAAAATAATATCTAACTCATTTAAAACAACCTACATTTTCTTTAGCAGCTATACTGCAGAATATTATATATATATATATATATATATATATATATATATATATATATATATATATATATATATATATTTAATCCTTTAAAAAAGATGCATTAACTCGAGAAGTAGCATATAAGATATTTAGATTTGCTTTTAGAGAATAGATCTTGAATATAAGTATATTTTGTCTTTACTGCACTTGCAGAAGTATAACAAAGTGGAGAGAGAGAGAAAAAAAACATCTACAAAATACACAAGATACATTCTCTTAAAGCAAGTCTAAATATCTTATATGTTGCTTCTCAAGTAAATGTATCTTGTTTAAGGATTTTTAGACTATTTTAAATGGAAAACAAGACAAAAACACTTGATAACAATATTATAATTATTTCTTTTTTTTTATTTTTTTTTTTTTTTGCAGTGAATTTTTTACCGAATTAAACTTAAAGCTACACTATATAACATTTTATTTTATTTATTTATTTTTAATAACAAAATGTTATTAATGAGAGAGTGCAACAAAAATCCATCTTCCAAACCATGTCTTTACCCAAATATACTTTGATAAACCTATAATAATGAGCTGTCGGGATGGATTTCATGGGAAATTGCATACATGTGTCATTCGCCCGTGCGTGTTGATGTCATATCTGTACACAGAGAAAATAAGCTCTGGCTACTGTAGTATGTGTATGATGGGGGAGTAGTGTGAACCTGAAAGTTTGTTTGTGTCACAATGAATGAGAAAAATTTACCATGGATCATTCAAAACTGCAAACCTCTGGGGAATCACTGGTTAAAAAAACAGAAAAAAACCCGAACAGAGCAGAGTCTACAAGCAAAAAGGGAAAGCGACAGAGCCCATAATAAAACCCGAATCAACATTGGCTTGGCTTTTCAGAGGTGGCAACAACTCTGAGATCTGAAAGGATTTAAAAGCGACCCAGAGATGACTTTTTTTCTTTCTCAGCAGGTAGGATATTTATTGATTTGTTTATGTATAGTTGTGTAATCACACACACACACACACACACACACACACACACACACACACACATGTCTGTAGTGAAGTACACACGTGTGTATTTTTCTTTATAACGGCAATAATTTATATAAATAAATCCTTTAATCCTAGGCTTGCCAAGGACATGTGAGTCTTGAAATGATGACCACTGGTTGGTAACAATGACAATCTATAAATTAGTTACTATCATGGTCTATTTGGCCAGAATATCCTGCAGTTATTAAAAACTTTACCACGTTTGATCTTATCAGACTAGCAATCATTGTGTCTAATGTTAACAAATGTTGCCTACCTTTTGTAACATCATTTATTTCAAAACATCAATGTTTCCAATGTCAAAACAACCGCATACGATATGGCACTTATCTGCTCAGATGACATGTTTTCGTTATTTATTTGTCCATTCGCATGCAGTTTTATTTTTTAACCACTACAGGGCCAAATGTTACAAAGTGTAGCTTTAATAAAAACAATTTTTTCCTTTAATTCAGTGAATGTCATTTAGAGGTATTTTTAAAAGATGATTTTGTCCTCTTTATTGTTAGCAAGCATGTTTAAAACAACCTTTTAAGTCTGGGCACAAGCTGAATAGTCAGTTAAGAGCTAATGATTAATCATTGCAATAATCGCAGAATAGTCGAATAATCATTCTAATAATTGTTAGATTAGTCGATTATCAAAATAATCGTTAGTTGCAGCCCTAGTGGGCACACCATCTCATCGACCTCCGTCGGGTTCAGCTCACTGCGGCAGGCCAAGACGGGTCGCCTTTTATTTAACCTCTAACTTACGCAAGATGCAGATGCTCTATGCTGGCAGATCTGAATTAGATTATTTCAAACAAGAAGTTTGTTAAAATCAGCTGTGGTACAGAAAGTAGTGGACTTGCTTATAAAGTAAATAAGAGCTGTTGGCCCATGAGGACCCAGGTTCATATCCAGCCTGAGTCAAGTTCCAGTCCTGTTCCTTCTCTTTCTTCCCCACTTTCCGGTCTGCCTTTTTTCACCTTGATAAAAGGCCCAAAAAAAAAAAAGTGATTTAATTTCACTGGCAGTAACAGATTTAGTGATGTCACTGTTGCGGGCCTTAGCGTACATAATTAAGGCAGGGGAGGGCATCTGGAATAGGGGTGAAGCTCTTGTCATTGGGCATAATTGCTTTGAGAGGACATAATTGGGCCGCTGGTTTATTTTTTAAAGGCTCATCCCTCCATTGTCGTGGACACAGTCTGTGGACTTTGGCCCTGTGCCAAGTAGGCTCTTAAAGAACACACAGTATTTCTGTCTGTCTCCCTCTCTACTCTGCCTCTGTCCCTAAATGGAGAAAGAACACAGACAATGAATCACTCAAGCTGGTGCTAAAGTCAGCCTTGATTTTTACTCTACATCCTATGTGGTTTTTAACTGAAAAACATGGTGTGTGTGGGTGGGTGGCATGTGTGTGTTGGACTGGGGTTATCATACACATTGTGATGTTATCAGCGTTCATAAGAGACCAAACTGCTGCACCTGAGGTGTCTTTTAGGCAGTGGCAGAAAAATGAAAGGATTAGGCTACAGATTCGTTCCTGTGGCCTTGAAGTTGGGGTGGGGTTGTATGATTGAGTGATATGGAAGATTTGTGTGTTTGTGCACACATGTATCTGTTGGCGGTCGGTCCAGCAATGCAGGTTTGTAGGCAGGCCTTCCGGCTAGCGACCCAGTCCAAACATCTCGGCCTGACATTTTTATCATCCGTCAGTGCGAAGCGAGATAAATCTGGCCTCCCGGCAGCCCTGGCAGCCTCCCGCTATCTTGTCACATTCCAGACAGTCGGGGTCGGTGGGCTGAGCCAAGCCAGGCCGGGCTGGGAGGGGAATCAGGGCCAGGTAATCCATTACCATCCGGGGGCACGTCTCCGTGCATACGGATTTAATATCAGCCTGCTGAGAGTTATGAGCCATCCCCCTCCACAAACACATACCTGACTTATGCAAAACGACAGGCCCACAGATGGGAAATTTGGACCTACTGTATTATTATTTTTTTTATTTTTTTCACTTTTGTAAGTAAGTGAGGGTTGTTGTTTTTTTACAGCAACATCATACTGAAGTAGCTTGAATACTGAATCTATATGAACAAATAATTCAAGCGAAGCCTCATTTCTATTCTCATGATAGCTGTAAATAAGGCCTGTCACCATAGTGTCAGTGACAAAAGTAAAATATCAAAGATGACAACTTCCATAACATTGGAAAGTTATGCAAGAATGCAGCTGTCACTCTAATTTATAATTGTAAAACTCTATAACTCTTTGTGAGCATAACTGTATTTAGCACTCTAAAACAGAACTGATAACCATATTCTACTGCTGTGTGAATGTAGCCACAGACAAACACATGCAGAAACTGCCTAAGGGCATCAGTACGGTTGGGCATGTCCCACTTCTAGTCCTTGCAATATAAGAGTAAGGGCTCAGAATGCAATGTCTTAGATGGCACATTTATTGCCCCACACTAAAATGGAAATGAATGTGTATTTGTGTGAGAGAGTGTAAATATCAGGGGGGCATTTTAACCCCAGTGAGACCAAAACTGCCAATGGAAAATCACCTTGGTGTGTTCCTGCCAAACAAATCCTAATGACTCCTCTCAGGATCAGGGGGTCAGGACCTATTGGGATGGCACTTTGACCTATAATGATAGAGGATTTTTATAGTTTTCAGCCAAATGTCAGAGTTGATGCCAGCACTTGACCTCACAAAAGGCCAATGAATGCCAAGGGATAGAGGAAAATTTGAAAAAAATGCTGGTTCAATCTTGTCTAAATGGTCTGTGCTGGTGTTCAGCTAATTTAGCTGCTTGACCAGCCTATAAGTGCACAAAGCCCCTCTGAAACCCAGACTGAAAAACCAGCAAACAAGTTTAGGCTGTTTAGGTTTTGTGTTTTGTTTTGTTTTGTTTTGTTTTGTTTTGTTTTGTTTTGTTTTGTTTTGTTTTTTGTTTTGTTTTGTTTTGCTTGCAATACCTTAATTAATTTTCTCCCCAGTATAAAATGTTCATCTATGGTTGGACTGGAAATTTGAACATGAAAACATGAATTGCAGATTACACAAATTAACCTTCAAATAAAAGACATATTAATACAATTTTTCACTCTTTCTGTTTATATTTACTCTTCTCTTTGTAATCCTTTTGGTTGAGCCTGTCTATTTCCAGCACCCTCAACTTTCTTTCAGCCTTCTTCCAAAATAAAGGGGAGAAAAAAAAAAAAAACAAAAAGCCTGCTGGGAAAAGTTGGCTGATTCATCAAACCAGCTCCTGCGCTACAGCCATGTTAGCTAATTGAATTTATGAAAAATGAGGATGCAGCTATCTGAAAGGGATCTTCACCATTCCAGGTATAATCTTATCTGTGTTTTATCAACTTTATCTGGCCCATGCTTAAATCATAAACAAGGGCTTTAATGCAAACATTATGAATGTGGTAATGTGAAACCCAGATTTCATCACAATGGGGTGTATGTCCAGATGTGTAAACACTGCTGATTTACGCATGCAAATCTCTCTCGCTCTTTCTTTCTCTATCTTTCCTTCTACCTATCGAATCTGTATTTCCTTTCCCTTGAATTAACCGTACATCTTTTCTAACAATTATTTATTTCTATTTTCCCTTGTTACTCTTTCTCTTCCACAGCACAATCCTTCCTTCTCTCTGATTCTCTCACTTTCTCTCACTGGACCAGCAAGACTGTTAAGATAAAGCATTACAGCTGATGGTTGGTTGTGCCATGTTGTTATGTGCTGCATGGAATTCTATTTCATAATGAATGAGATGTGTTGCTGTCACACAGGCCTTTGCCTACTGTTAAACACTGCACTGATGGCTTGCAGAGTGAGTTTTTAAAGTGTTAGCCTGACACATCCACCAGGAATTTCTGAGGGTCTCCAGAAAGTTCCACTGCTATTCATTATGATCAAGGACCACTCCATACTCACTGCTTCTGCCCCTTTCCCAGTCTCCTTCCCCTTCACTCTTACTTCTACCTCTAGTTTTCTTTCTTTCTCCATCTTGCTCGCAATTAACGGATCCCTTGTTTCTCTGATTGTTTCATCCCTCTGCGCCTGAAAAGACCAGCATATACCAATATGAATTGTCATGCTGGCTCAGGCTGGTTTATGCTGGATAGTGCTGGTGTAGCTAGTAGTTCTGGTGTTCACCAGCAAAATTTAGTTGATTAAGCTTGTTGACCTCTATGCTGAAGGTGGTTGACCAAGATAGTCTTGCTGGTTAAAGGAATATTTGACCCAGTAATTCAAATTCTGCCATCACTCCATTGAACACAAAAGGAGAAGTTTGGCAGAATGTTAGTCTTAGTCACCATTCACTTTCATTGTATGGAAAAAATTAAAAAATAAATAAAAGAAAAGATGCAATTAGAATGAAGTATGACTTTGACTAACATACTTCCATAACACCTCCTTTTTGTTTCACGGAAGTGATAGAAAAGAGAAGCCAGAAGACATGAAGAACAAGGCATTGCTGAGTAAATGATGACCAAATTTTCATTTTTTAAATAGCTATCCCTTTTAGCTAGTTAAAAACACCACCTAGTTAAAGGACACCAGCACACCATCATCACATTTTCAGGACCGGCATCCAAAACACATGCTGGTTAACTTTGCTGGTCTTTCCAACATGGTCTCCCAGGCCACATCCACACAAGTCAGTTTTTGTTTAAAAACTAAATTTTCAGTTTTCAAATGTCATTGTTTTTCAAAGTATGCAGTAATGGAGGAAACCACTGTTCTGGTGTGGATGAGAGGCATACATGTTGCCAAATTAATGCATTTTCAAATTAAAATGTACTAGTGTGGACTTGGCCCAAGTCTTTCCTTAGTTTTCAAAAGGGATGGATGCAGATGGTTCTCTCTCTTCCCATCTTACCTCCGTTCTTGCACGATTGGTGAACAGCTCAGTGTAAAAGTTGATGATCAACTCTTCCCTTCTCATGACGTTGTATCATGAAGGCCTTTTCTACAGCTTCCTAGACTTGTACCAATGAATGAGAGTTTAGTCCTGGGGGATGTTGAAGTGCTGTCAATGTGTTCTTTCTTACTCATCAGAGGACATCTCGCACTCGGATGCCTGTTGTAGTTCTTTGCTGAAGGAGAAAGAGCGAGGACCCTGGGATGATGTGATGTGTTAGCAGATAGCGGAGCGTGGACGAGTGGATGTGTGAATGGTGTGAAGACTGGGTGTCAGTTGGAGGGGGACAGGTGAGGGTGGGAGGCTGGTTATGAGTGTGCCCTTGTATGCCTGAGACCCTCCATCCTGGAGAAATAAGGGTCACAAGTCAGCCTGAGTGGAGCAGCTAATAGAAGATTTATGACTCACTGAATATGCAGATCTGCTCGGTGTGAATGACCAGGATCCACACACTGCCCTTGGATACATCTTTGCATTTAAAGACAGGGAGAATGAGAGGGTGATGACTAGATGGTGGGGGGGGGGGGTGTCTGGGGGCACGGAGGAGTGGAGTGAGCCAGAGAAAGCGAAACGAGTGCAAGAGGAGAATACAAAGGAGAGAAAAATGCACCGGTAAATTAGGCACCCTCTCATTTTGAATAGTCCAACAAGATTGTACAGGCTTTGGCAGAAACAGCTATTAGTCATTTTTCCGGGGGGATGAAATCTTCCCATTTTTGCCTTTGTTCTCTTTGCTCACTCCTTCCCTCATTTCAGGAAATTTGAACTCCATTTGCAAGAATGCAGAGGCTGCTTGAAAAAGCAGATGTGATTTACTTTATTTGAAATATACATACAGGCACAATGAAGCTGAACTGTGACCAGGGACCAGCCATCATGTAAGTAAGGGATGATCCACTGCTAGGGGAGCATTAAACAATTTTATATGCAGGACGTGGAGGCGAAGAACCACCCGATGCGAAATGCATTTAAAATCGTTTAACGCAAACCTAGCCATGGATTATCCCGCTTATACCATGGTCATGTGTCAGAATTAATTAGTTACAGCTGTCCTAGATTTTATTTGGTAGCGCAAATTTTGACTGGAAGAACAAAAAATAACTTTCATTTTAAGGGTAATTAGAACAACAGCTCTACCTATTCTAAATCAGACAGAGAAAAAGTAGTGCAACCACACACTTGGTCAAAACTGTGAATTTAAATGCACAATCCAGAAATAATAATACATACAGAACATGGAGGGGTTGGCATTCCAGGGAAAATTTATTATTTAATTTTTATTCATTGTCATTTTCACATTAATGTGGAATAACTACGTTACAAATGTAGCAGTGACAGTAAAAGTAAAAGGGGGGCCTCTAGTGGCTATAGGCGGCACTTCAGCACAGCAACATAGCATTACAACACATTACAGTTTAAATCGTCTTGAATCGCCTTGCCGGGCAGCGAAAGACGAATTTAATAGGTCCCGATTTCCTTCTTTCACCCTTTGTGCAAAACAAGCTGAATTCCATTATATTAGCTATGCTGATGAAAGCAGTGTTGCCAACTACTTTCAATGAAAAGTAGCTAAAGCCTGCTAAAAAAGTCGCTAAAAGTCGCTAGATGACGTCATGCGTTAATTAGCATATTCATGATGTCATCACGTGATATTTGCATTCTGCCTTGTGTCAGCCCTTTACATCTGTTTGCTACTCTCCAACTTTCTGTGCTCACATACTGTATTTTAATACAGCCGAATTCCCAATAAAGCTGTTCTCATGTACATATTTGTTCTGTTTCTGTTGTCAGACAATGGAACAATTATGAAATAGTGACTGAAACGCCGCCCATTAAGACTACATGTTAACCAGTAGTCACTTCCAAGCAATTTCCAAGCTGCTGCTCTGCACCGCTAAAATCCTGATTTTAAAACATAAGTTAAAGACAGTGGCTGTGCTGTGATTTCGGCTATACAGGTGCATCTCAATAAATTAGAATGTCGTGGAAAAGTTCATTTATTTCAGTAATTCAACTCAAATTGTGAAACTCGTGTATTAAATAAATTCAATGCACACAGACTGAAGTAGTTTAAGTCTTTGGTTCTTTTAATTGTGATGATTTTGGCTCACATTTAACAAAAACCCACCAATTCACTATCTCAAAAAATTAGAATACATCATAAGACCAATAAAAAAAACATTTTTAGTGAATTGTTGGCCTTCTGGAAAGTATGTTCATTTACTGTATATGTACTCAATACTTGGTAGGGGCTCCTTTTGCTTTAATTACTGCCTCAGTTTGGCGTGGCATGGATGTGATCAGTTTGTGGCACTGCTGAGGTGGTATGGAAGCCCAGGTTTCTTTGACAGTGGCATTCAGCTCATCTGCATTTTTTGGTCTCTTGTTTCTCATTTTCCTCTTGACAATACCCCATAGATTCTCTATGGGGTTCAGGTCTGGTGAGTTTGCTGGCCAGTCAAGCACACCAACACCATGGTCATTTAACCAACTTTTGGTGCTTTTGGCAGTGTGGGCAGGTGCCAAATCCTGCTGGAAAATGAAATCAGCATCTTTAAAAAGCTGGTCAGCAGAAGGAAGCATGAAGTGCTCCAAAATTTCTTGGTAAAAGGGTGCAGTGACTTTGGTTTTCAAAAAACACAATGGACCAACACCAGCAGATGACATTGCACCCCAAATCATCACAGACTGTGGAAACTTAACACTGGACTTCAAGCAACTTGAAGCTTCAAGCTATGAGCTTCTCCACCCTTCCTCCAGACTCTAGGACCTTGGTTTCCAAATGAAATACAAAACTTTCTCTCATCTGAAAAGAGGACTTTGGACCACTGGGCAACAGTCCAGTTCTTCTTCTCCTTAGCCCAGGTAAGTGTGGTCCTGTGGTTCAGGAGTGGCTTAACAAGAGGAATACAACAACTGTAGCCAAATTCCTTGACACGTCTGTGTGTGGTGGCTCTTGATGTCTTGACCCCAGCCTCAGTCCATTCCTTGTGAAGTTCATCCAAATTCTTGAATCGATTTTGCTTGACAATCCTCATAAGCATGCGGTTCTCTCGGTTGGTTGTGCATCTTTTTCTTCCACACTTTTTCCTTCCACTCAACTTTCTGTTAACATGCTTGGATACAGCACTCTGTGAACAGCCAGCTTCTTTGGCAATGAATGTTTGTGGCTTACCCTCCTTGTGAAGGGTGTCAGTGATTGTCTTCTGGACAACTGTCAGATCAGCAGTCTTCCCCATGCTTGTGTAGCCTAGTGAACCAAACTGAGAGACCATTTTGAAGGCTCAGGAAACATTTGCAGGTGTTTTGAGTTGATTAGCTGATTGGCATGTCACCATATTCTAATTTTTTGAGATAGTGAATTGGTGGGTTTTTGTTAAATGTGAGCCAAAATCATCACAATTAAAAGAACCAAAGACTTAAACTACTTCAGTCTGTGTGCATTGAATTGATTTAATACACGAGTTTCACAATTTGAGTTGAATTACTGAAATAAATGAACTTTTCCACGACATTCTAATTTATTGAGATGCACCTGTATTTACATGTAAAATGATCACTCAGAGAGAAAGTTAGAAGCGACAGAATGTCTTATTTTTTTCTCTCACACAGCGCACAGCCTCCGTCTGTGTACATTGAGTGATAAGCAAGAAAAATAATGGTTAAATTAAATTGTTTAAATTAAAACAAAGGAGGAGCAAACCATACAGATTATTGATTGGTCCTTGGCAACTCTGTATGCACATGTGCAGCTCATTCACGTCTGTGTCAGCTGCCGTGCAGTGAACTGAACTGAATGCTGCTCCTCTGTCTACCACTCACTGAAGGGAATAGACACAGATAGAGGTATGCCTGCGGCAGGAAAGCAAGACCTTGCGCTCATATGGCAGTACTGGCGACTCTTCTACAGAAAGTAGCTAAGATTTGTCCAAAAATTTGCTCGATTTGTCGCTAGGTGCTTTTTAGTAAAAAAGTCGCTAAAGGGGTCTGAAAAGTCACTAAATCTGTTGGCAAAAAGTTGGCAACACTGGATGAAAGTGGTTAGGAAATGTTTTATGTTATGTTGCTATGGTTACAAACAGGGCATTAATATCCAACGGTAATTAAAACTGACCGGAACTACCTGTGCATTCAACGATTTGTACCGCACGCATTCCAGCCAATCAGAATCGAGTATTCGAACACACCATTGTATAAGCGCTGGTAGTTGCTGTCTCTCTGATGAATGTGTAAGTAAAGACCATTCTGTCCTGTTCGCCATCTAGGAGGAGAGCGCTGAGATGGAGAAATTATAGAGCAGGGCCTGGTCTGCCAAATGAATAGGCATACTGACAAATTGAATTGAGTTGCATCAGAGGGCCTCCATTTAATCTCCTAAGTCTTTTTCACCCATTAAAAGAGTCATTCAGCACCCATCACGGCTGTAGGTCTTGCCATCCTGCAAACTGCTCTTTATATTCCAGCACCTCATCTCTTGCAATTTCAGCTTTGAGTGCAACCTGTGTTTTAAAGTGTCTGCACGATTGCGTGTTCATGCCCATCTGTGTGAGGTTTGATTTTACGTGACAGTTAATTGTTGAGAGTGCAGGAAGATAATGACTTTGCGGTTGCGTAGAAGATTTTGGAGTCTTCCATAATGACAGTTACACAAAATGTGACTGGATAACCTACAGGTATTAAACATCAGTCAGTAGCCTCACATGGTAATGGTCAATATTTTCAGTTTAGGAGATAGTAAGGAAATGGAGTGATTAAAAGGACGATGTTTACCATATGCATCTGTGATGATGTATGACATTACTTCCATAATTGTGTGTTAAGTCTCACAAACCATGATGAAAAATATGGAACTTAGCCTTCACATCTAGCAAGTGTGTTTGTATGAACAACACCATACAGAGGAATTGTTTACCTTTCCATTCACAAGACTTATGTTTTAGTGCCCCCTATTGATCATATCATGGAAATATTTCATTTGTATTTATTTTTTATGCCAAAATATGTTGCATGGATGTAACATTGTGTTAATTAAAATATGATTATGCAAATTTCAAATTCAACTCAGTATATATTTATATAACTGATGTAAGCATGATAAATGAGGGTAATTTAATCAGCATGGATTTACGTATAAAGAATTACACAGGTTAGCAGTTTTGTATGGTACTTTTACAGGCAAAAACATCCATGTAAATTGCCAGGTAAAACCTTCCACCAGGTTTCACTTCCTTTCCCATCTCCAAGGTAAAAGTGTCCCTACCTTCCTGTCTTCTTTCCTAATGGAGACTATATTAAATTGATCTGACATTTACCTCACACTAACAGCATCTCAAATCTCTAGAGCTATAAAAGTCCAGCAAGTAAAGTTTATGTGGGTTTCGTAAGTATATTATAAAGCATCTTTATAAATTACATTAGTGAGTCATTGCCTTCTCTCTGTTTTCAACTGGCCTGATACTCTGTGCTGGTGATAAACCCTAGCTCAATATGTCTAGTCTTATCACGTTCC